>NC_083588.1:2292111-2492111 GCF_027579695.1 Neoarius graeffei
TAGAGAAAAGCAAAATGGCAGAGCGTGTTGCTGAACCAACCGAGGACGAAATAAAAACTCAACTCGAAAACAAACCCCCCCCAAAGAAAACACAAAATTAAAAAGCAAACAAATGGAATGAAAGTATTTGATGGTAAGAACATCTCATCTCATTATCTGTAGCTGCTTTATCCTGTTCTACAGGGTCGCAGGCGAGCTGGATCCTATCCCAGCTGACTACGGGCGAAAGGCGGGGTACACCCTGGACAAGTCGCCAGGTCATCACAGGGCTGACACATACAACACAGACAACCATTCACACTCACATTCACACCTACGCTCAATTTAGAGTCACCAGTTAACCTAAAGCCTCGGTCACAACCGGCCGTACGTGCTCCTACGGCTGGTCTACGTGCAAAAAACGCATGGAGGGCGCGCGTGTGACGTGCTGATTTTCGAGCCGTAGACTGGCCGCAGAGGTTCTTTGTCATGTCAAACAAACTCTACGGGCGCTTACATTTTTTTCAGGTTGCAAGACAAACTTACGGCCTCATGTGTCTTCCGTACGGCTGACGTGCGTCTTTCGTACCATTTGCTGGTGTCAGGTTTGGGCAAAATGTCAATATTTTTCGTACGTCACACTTGTGGACTCCGTATGTGTGTCGTGTGCCCCACATACATAATTAGTGCGGCCAACGCACGTTCAGATATTTCGTATGTCATCCATGCGTGTCAAGTAAGTCGGCCGTATGGTGAGAGGGCGTCAATCGCACGAAAACTCGGGTATATATGTCAGCCTCTAGCTGTGTGGGGATCTTATTTTTATTTTTGCTGTGATGGTTTGCTGTGATTTTGGTGTGTTCACATAATTGGTTGATTGCTGTGATTTCGCTGTGTGCTGCTAATTGACTGCTACCTACACTGATCTTGTATTTGCGGCTCTCTAATTGCTTAGATGGATCAGCTGTTTGGACAATTATTACCTGACCTATTGAAGCACTTGAAAGACGAAGGGGTGGGGTATAAAAAGGGGACCTTTTCAGTATTAAGGAGGAGTTCAACAGGGAGTGAAATCGTTAAGAGGTACCCGTGGACGGTGTGAGGCCGGTAACGGCCCCCGCCCCGCCGGGGACGCGGACTTCTCGGAGTCGGGTTGTTTGGGAATGCAGCCCAAAGAGGGGACATGGATTTCTCGGAGTTGGGTTGTTTGGGAATGCAGCCCGAAGAGGGGATCGGACGCCACAGCAGATGCAGAGTTACCAGTGGAAGATCAGTGGGCAGATTGAAGGAAGGAACGAACGGATGAATGAACGAAGGAAGGAATGAACAAACGAACGAACACAAACAGTTTTTCTCTGCCTGCGCTGTGCTATTTCCCTGATTTGCTGCTTTCTTTTGAGGTGCGTTGGCTGCGGACTTAGGAAATCGTGACCTAGTCAACTGTACTTAATTCAACACTCGCTAACGACAGGGTAAAGGGACGCAAGACTTCTCCTTCCCTGCTGTTTTTGCCTTGTTGTTGTGTACGTCGGCATTGTTTGATGCTTTCTCTTTTATTGCCCGAGGTGTGCGCTGACTCCGGGCGAGCCATAGACGTTTTTGGGAATCCCCCGCTGCTACCTGGACGTCACGCGCAGGGCTTCCCCGCGCATTAGGCTTCCCCACGATTTCAGCGCTTCTGGGACTGGGATTCCTCTTTGCGCGGACTGCGCACTGCTGAGACGGGACAATTTTATTTTTCTTTTTTTTTTCTTTCTTTGTAGCTTGGTGCTATTTTTAAAGGATAATTTAGTTATCTATTTACTAAATAAAGCGTGCATATATTTTTTTTAAGCTTCTGTTTTTGTGATCCTTCTGTGTCCTGGGCATTTGCTGTTAATTAAAGGGTTAAAAAGTGCCTTACGGCCGACATATAAAGCTGCAGGGGTGCCTACGGCCATTTGTAAACGTAGGCATTGAGAGAAAACCCAACCAAAGTATGCCGAAATATATATAAGGTCCGTGTATCATCCGATCATTCAAGTATTCCATTCAATCTGGAAAATGAAAAAAAAAAAAAAAAAAAAACACTCAATATTTCGTTTTCCTGTTTTTCTGTATGACAAAAAAAAAAAAAATGAGGGATTGGTGTTTGTTTTCCTTTTTCCAACTCAAATCAGAACAAATAATAAACAGGGAAACCAAAACGAAATAACTCTAATTTACGATTATACGAGCAACTTAACTTTCATTTTAGATAAAACTAAATTCATTTGTATTCATGTCAGTC
The DNA here is from genome assembly GCF_027579695.1 of Neoarius graeffei. Taxonomy (NCBI): domain Eukaryota; kingdom Metazoa; phylum Chordata; class Actinopteri; order Siluriformes; family Ariidae; genus Neoarius; species Neoarius graeffei. The sequence continues at coordinate 2,294,360 of NC_083588.1, forward strand.
TCAAGAAATAGTTCTTATTCATACATTATAATTTTTTGCGCTCATTCAGGCTCCTTTTACTGGAAGCAAAACTCTAGGAAGATCATGGCTGTTCCTGAGTCTGACTTTCAAGCTGTCCAGCAAAAGAAGCGGAGAATCTCGTAAGTTGGAGTGCCAGTGACTTGTTACTCCTCCTCATATTTTCCTCCTGACATGAATCATCGTAAAATGCTAAGCATGTCCTCTAATAAAAAGCAAAGTTGGTCTGACACAATATGTTGAAAGCGACAAAATGAATGCCATGTTATTATTATTATTATTATTATATTGAGATAATAATTAAGAGATCATCAGCTTAACATTAACAGCTTAATATATTAAATGAATAGGATGTATGAATAAATTACTTGATATATACATGCACATGCAATTTTTCCTGTTTCGTAGACGCAGAGATGATGATGGACTGTCGCTGAGGATCATGGGAAGGCTAATGTAGCGTGGGGAATAGAGAAAATCAATAATCGTAAATTAGAGTTATTATTTCGTTTTGGTTTCCCTGTTTATTTGTTCTGTTTTGAGTTGAAAAAAGGAAAACAAACACCAATCCCTCATTTTTTGGTCATCCAGAAAAACGAAAATATTGAGTGTTTTTTTTGTTTTTTCGTTTTCCAGATTGAATGGAATACTTGAATGATCGGATGATACACGGACCATATAACCCTCTCCAATCGCTGCAGTGCGACAAACGAATGCCGTTGGTACGCACAACGTACAGATCGTGCGCAGTTCTTGCAACCTTCATACGAAGCCTGCATGGAACGCACAGTCAGTACGATTAGTGCACGTTTGAAGGTGCGTTGGCTGTACGAATGAAGCGACAGCCGTACGTCCGAGCAGCCTCAGATTTCGTGCATGGTATGCACGTTCGACTTCCGGGTTGTACGTTGTGTGCGCGGTGATCTTACTCCTTCATGGTTACCACAACTACGTTCTCCACGAAAAAAAAAAATGCAGCGATTTGGGAAACGCCAAAAATCGCACGACCAAAAAAATCGTACGTCCGGTTGTGACTGAGGCTTAACCTGCATGTCTTTGGACTGTGGGGGAAACCGGAGCACCCGGAGGAAACCCACACGGACACGGGGAGAACATGCAAACTCCACACAGAAAGGCCCTCGCCGGCCACGGGGCTCGAACCCGGACCTTCTTGCTGTGAGGCAACAGCGCTAACCACTACACCACCGTGCCACCCTGGTAAGAACATATCTTTTTTTTTTTTAATAATTATTATTACCGCATTTTTCACAAATTGCTACCGTCATTTCACTGGTTTGTTTACATTCGAATCTGAAATTATTTTGTTGGACATTTTGTATCAAGTTTTTATTCATCGCATTTGCCAAAAAAATAAAAATGCTCCGTTTCTCAAAATCCAGCGAACGTGGATAGAATAAAAGTTATTCCACTCAATCTCATCGTACATGGATTATAGACAACTCGGTGCTACGCGCCTCGTCACCCATCAGCTCATGTACGACTCGATTTCGGGGAATAACTGTTAAATATTATATAGATAGCTAGACAGACAAATATAGAGATGTAGATAAATAGATGTGTGTGGGGAGAGAGAGCGCTCGTGTGTTTTTACAGAGACTGATCTCTTGTGAGCTCTCAAATTGTGCTCATGTGTGTTTTGAGAGCGTCGAGTATGTAGCTCACTGACCTCTAGTGCGGGGGTCTCCAACTTTTCTGGGACTGAGGGCTACCCGAAGGATGAGAAACTATATGGAGAGCGAGTCATTCAAAATAATTAAACTTAAAATAAATGAAAGGCTTAACATCCCTTTAAAATAATACTATGTAGGATTATGTGCTTTTAATTAACAAGAATCAAGGAATAGAAACTGGCATTTTAACATTAACATTTTAATTATGAATAATCATCTCAACACATCAATACTGTTAGGAATTACCAACTTTTTTTTTTTTTGCAAATTCCAAAAGTTTAATTATGCTAACCATTTTTAGCTAATGCTAATAAGTTAATAATGAACATATTCTGTTGTATTTTGTTGTTTGTCATCTCATGTTGGGAAAGTACATTTGCCCTCTTTTAGAATTATACAGACAAAAAGACATTCTGATATTCCCACTGCAATTAATAGCTGTTACATAAAAACAGGTCTGGAAATGCCAAAGGCACAATAATAAAAGGCTATAATTTTCCTTTTTCAACACACAACAGTTCTGTGAAAAGTTAAAACTATTCAAAAGCCATTCCTTAGAAAACTGCGCTGTAATATAAACACTCGCACTTCTAACACAGCATACAAGTTGAAACTCTCAACTGCGTCCTTAAATGATTTCACCTTATTGCAGATTCATAACATTCAAGAAATCAATCAATCATTCTCTTAATATTCTTTTCTCTTTTAAAATGCATTTCATGCATTGATTTTTGCATGCGAATGGTTCCTAGTGGGAAGCCGGACACTGCACTGAGGGCCCGTCCACACGAGTATGTTTTTGTCGAATCCGCATAAATACTTTATCGTTTCGGCATCGCGTCCAGACAGAGCTGGCTTTTTCGAGGTGTGAAACCGGTATTTTTTGAAAATGGGTCCCAGAGTGGGAAAATCCTAAAACGTCGGATAGCCCGGAGTCATCTGGACGGCGAATGCGGATTTTTTCAGAAACGATGATGTATAAGCCCCGCCTCTCTAACCTTTAATCTCAGCCACCACCGCTAGACGCGTCATAACAACAACAATGGCGGACTACAGGCTTGTGCTCGTACTGCAGAAACAAGCCTCAGAGTTGCGCTCATAGACATATAAACATAGACGCCGCCTTCTGCGTAGAATCATACGTCATCCTCGCTGCCATATTGGATGTGGCAAAGTGGAGATTCTTCAGCCGTCTCTGGTATAGCGTCTAGACAGTAGCCGAGAATAAAGATGCCTCATTCATGTGCTGCGTTTAACTGTACCAACAGGTTTACCGTCCAAACGAGATCACATGGGATTACCTTTCACAGGTGAGACTGGAAAAATACTTTTCATTGTATTTGGTCATTATAACGTAATTTTACGAACAGATTTTTCTGACTTTGTGGCTAATATGAAGTCTCGCGCATAATAGCCGCTCGGTGAAACCTGTCTCCAAACAACGAAGTATTTCCTTCGTAACTACGCTGATTGTTGTTAGTTGCTTAGCTAACTTTTCACATACTATGCAGGTTTCCCAAAAATAAAGCCATGAAAAAGCAGTGGGAGACAGCTGTGCGACGGGAAGGGTTTTCTGCTACTCCGTCATCCATGCTCTGCAGTGAACACTTCAGAACGGAGGATTTTGACAGAACAGGTCAGACAGTCGGGATCAGAGAGGGAGCTGCTCCTTCAGTCTTCAGTTTCCCAGCTCATCTCCACCGGGGAGGTGTAGAGTTATAAGCAGTGAGAATTAGAGAATACAGCGCCACACTCTGATGAACGTTTTTGAACGTATGATGAATGTTTTTACCCTTTCTGAATGTGAAGGAATCAGTGATGTATTTTGTTTTGGTATGACGTTAGAACCTGGCCGAACTCAGTTTGGCGCTCATTCAGCTCGAGCAGGTCTGTGTGGTGACTCAGTAAATAAAACAGTAAATTTTTATTTTCATTCACTATTTCCAGTTTTTCCACTATTTCCATCATTTATCATATTCAGTCTTGTAGGTTGGTTATTGTGGCCTCAGGTTTTGGTAGCTTGCTGCGGTATGCTGACTGATTAGCTTACCTGAGCTATCTATCGCGGATCTGTCGCTAGTTTGCAGTGTACAGGGTATTTCGCACACTATTTATAACCATCACATTAAAAGTTATATATGTTGTTTTGATGCCTGTTTGCTTCCCAAATATATACGTGTCTGTCTTAATGGGTGAATAAAAGGCATCGAGCTAAATATTATTGTAGAAAGGGGCTTTATGAAGTTCAGTCCATTTACTTGCATTGGTTTACGGGGAAGATTTGCCACATCCAATACGGCGGACACTCTGACGTATCCCAGCCGTCTATGTTTATATGTCTATGGTTGCGCTGGCCATGATCGTCCTCTTCTCGTGTTACGAGCTTGTTTGTAAACAGCGCGTGACCTTTATACGCATGCTCCATGGCTTCTCTTCCGGTTTTAGTGTATTGGTGTGGTGGCATCACAGCGCCACATACAGGCCTGGCATATGTACTACAGCGTTTTGGGTCGTTTCCAGTGAATCTGTGTGGACGCAGATATTTCTGGAAATGACGCCGTGTTTACGGAGATTTTTTTCAAAACGACAGCGTATTGGGTGAGGCCGCGTACTCGTGTGGACGGGCCCTTAGTCCATCAGTGCACTGTAGTCAGGGCTGTAGCTTCACACAGCAACTCTGATTGAATCTTCAAGGTGTAGATCAGTTAAGCAAGTTCTGTGTTTGTTTTTAATGAAATTCATATTAGAAAAAGCCGACTCACAGAGATACGTCGAACCAAACAGACACGCAACTTTCAAGGCTACTGTGTGCACACCTTTGTATTTTTCTGAGTCCACAAGATACCAGAAGTTTGAGAATCCCTGGTGGGCTTTGAGAGTAACCTCGTTTTGCAACATAATGATTTCCATTTCACTTTCATCAGCATTCAAGCTGAATACTTCACCTAGTTGTTCAGAAATGTATGTGATGTCACATTGCATGAAAGGATTAGCAATGAATGCAACACAAGGCTGCAGTTTATCAAAGTCATGAAATCTTTCTTCAAACTCTTGCCCAAGCCTAGATATTAGCTGGGTGTACTTTTCTACAGCCCCGTCTAAGGCTACAGATGCCGGGGCATTTCCATTCAAAACTGACTGCACAGATGGAAAGTGCAGGAATTTCTTACTTTGCAAATGCACAGAGAAAATGTTCAGCTTTGCTCTGAACGCGTTCACAGCACTGATCATGTCCGATACAATCTTACCTTTGCCTTGCAGTTCACAGTTCAAGTGATTCAGTTTCCCTGTGATGTCTGTCAGAAAGGCAACGTCAAGCACCCACTCAGTGTCCTGAAGCAAAGTAGCGTCCTGCCCTCTGGATTCCATGAACTCTTTAATTTTGTCCAGAAGTGACAAAAAGCGCTGCAGAACTCGACCCCTGCTGAGCCATCGTGTCTCTATGTGCAGCAAGAGGTCACCGTACTCGGCTGACAGCTCCTCCAGAAGAAGTTTGAATGCCCGGTGTTGTGTGGCATTCGCACGGATACTGTTGACAATCTTCACTACCAGAGTCATGACGTGATCAAAACCCATCACTTTGGCACAAATTGCCTGCTGATGGATGATACAGTGGTAACTGAGGAAACGGGGAAAATCTGGATCGTTTCTGCAGTGCGCAATAAGACCAGAATGACGGCCAGTCATCGCGGGGGCTCCGTCAGTAGTTACCGATACCAACTTTTGAAGTGGAATGTTTTTCTCTGTAAAATACCGCTTTATGGCCTCGTGGATGTCAACAGCCCTTGTTGTGGTTTTCAGGGGCAGCAAAGTAAGCATCTCCTCCTTCACAGTGAAATCACTGAACACCATTCTGACGAAGACCATCAGCTGCGCCGTGCTGGTTTTATCCACTGACTCGTCACATTGGATGCTAAAGTACCTGCATGTACTCATGTCACCATTCAGCTGTTCCACCAAGTTAGTGGACATTGCTGATACTCTCCTGGCGATGGTGTTGGCACTTAGCTGAACATCCACGATGGCAGTGAGGATCTCATTCTTGTGATCTTTAAACAAAGTGTCTGCAACCACTGGCATCACCCCTATGACCACCTCTCTGTCGGAAAATGCCTTTTTGTGCTTAGCCAGGTAGTGTGCCGCTCTGAAGGAAGCTTCCGTAGCCGCTTTTGATTGCTTTGCCGGCTTGGTGAAAAAAGACTGTTGTCTGCCCAAAGCTGCCTTGAATGGCCCTTTTCCACTACCCTTTTTCAGCTCACTTCAGCCCGACACGGCTCGCGTTTCGACTACCTCAGAGCAGCACGACTCAGCTCGCTTCAGCCCTACTCAGCACCCAAAACTCACACGGTTTTGGAGTGGGGCTGAAGCGAGCCAAACCGAGCCGAGTGGGGCTAGGGGCGTGAGGAGACACTCCCCTGTGCGCTGACTGGTGAGGAGGAGTGTCCTCACATGCCCACACACGCCCCGCGAGCACGCTGGGATCTGTAAACACCGTAAACCCGAAAGAAGAAGAATTATGAGAATTTCTGAAGCCTTATGCGCCTCGCCTCATCTATACGCTCTTGCCAGTATCTGTTGGCGTTGTCGGTGACAACAAGCCACAGCACCAAGACCAGCAACACTAACGACTCCATGTCCTCCATGTTTATTGTTTACTATCCGGGTCGTGAGACTACCGCTTAAAAGGTCACTGATGTCACTGTTTGCGCTGCCTAATGACATCACGTGACGTCCACCCACTTTCGCTAACTCCACCCACTTCCAGCCAGCACGGTTCAGCGCGGTTGTAGTCGAAATGCAACTCCAACAGCCCCACTCAGCTCGACTCAGCTCGACTCAGCCCAACACGGCTCAGCCCAACTCAGCCGCGTTGGTAGTGTAAAAGCGGCAGAAGTCACGAGTCTTTTGAGCATGTAATGCGCTGCCTGGGGGGTAGCTAGCATCAAACGTTCTGTGGCATGTAGAAAAATGTTGTCTTCCACATTGTGTCTCTTACCTAAGGCTACGACAGCTCCACAGATCAGACACACACAACGTTCACCAACTTGAGTAAAGAAGAATTCTTTCTCCCATTCATCCTCAAAGTGGCAAGTCTTCTTTTTCTTGCTCTCCGACATCACCTTTAAACACTTTTACAAAACTACCTTTTACAGAACATTTACAACTTATCGCACTGTGTTGATCACTATCCATTGGCGGACTAATGACTGAGGACTGAACGCAAAGAGGAGTTGGCGCGGTGGCATAGTAGGCTAAACTTTGACCTGGCAAAGAAAATTATCTACATAAGGCTTCTATTTTAATATAAAAAAATGTAAGGGGGATTTTTAGAATAGATTTCTGGATTAAACTTCAAGGCGTCTTAAAACATGAAAACAATAAAAATATATTTTTTTAATTTTTAAAAGATTACCAAATATGATTTGAACAGTGCAGTAGTCACTGGCTATTTTTAAAACATCCATTATAGGTGCCTCCCAGGCTCCCGGTGGGCTACCTGGTGCCCACGGGCACCATGTTGTCGAGGCAAGCTGTAGTGTGTCTGTACTGTTTGTGTATGTACTCTGCGCGTGTGTGTGTTTATGTGACTTGTGTAGCTCGAGCCTGTATGCATATGTGACTCAAGGAGATCATGTGTGGGTTTGCACATACATATCGTAGGTGTGTGCATGTGCGTCTGTGTGACTCACTGAGATTGTGCGTGTGTGTGTGTGTGTGTGTGTACGTACATGTGTATATGCATGCATGTATGTATGTGACTCACGGAGATCTTGTGTGTGTATTCACAAGGAATAAAATCCAAGTCAAGACTTGTTTCTTGAAGCTTGAATCATTAAGTGAAGTTCAAAGTCAACAGAATCTCCCAGGGCTCAACATTAAGCACTGCCCGATTGCCCGAGGCAAGTGGGATATGTCCCTGACATGCCCGACCGGGCAAGTTGGAATGAGCATATATTACGAACTAGCACCACAAAAATTCGGCTTTTCAGTTCCTAAAAGCGTTCCTCACTACATATCTGCCATTCTGTCTTGGCTGTTTTCTCAGTCTCGGTTTCATTTACTGCTTGGTAAGTTATTTTATATCCCCCCCGCTGGTGTAGTATGGTACGCCTACTGCTTATAGACCCCTTGTGCATGACGTCACGCATCACGTGATAATTCCAGCCGGGGTCCGTCTTTCATGCAAGCATGCTTGAAATTTTTGCACTGTTTTTGCTTGTTCAAACAGACAAATAGATAAAAGGCATTCCCGTCTCCCCGCTACCAAGAAAAATGTTAACAAATCGAAGCAAATGCTTCAAGAACAACGAGGAAATGACCAGTTAAAGAATACGAGGACAGGAGCTCAGCCTGAAAACTCCAGAGAAATTCACGATTGTATTTAAAATGTATTTTACAAAAACAAAGTCCGAAGTGAGGATAGAAGAGTTTGCTTAAGATTTTTTTTTTTGCTCACATTTGAGTTAGCTCCTTCATGAAAGTGTTTGATTTTCTTAAAGGTGAAGCAGCTTCCTTATTTGACACAGAAAACCCACACTGGTTTCAAACAACTCGGGCATAAAAAACTCAACAAGGAGAGACATGCGCGATAAATCCTGAAAAAACAGAACAGATCAAGAGCAGAGAGAGCTGGAGCTTTGTTTCTGTTGTCAGAAGAACACAGTCCTGTCCAAAATATTTATACGTCTTTTTTTGTTATATCATCCAACTCTAGGTTTATTTTTAAAAAAAACAACAACAACAACAAAAAAAAAAACGCACTACATCATGACAGATCGGCTGCACTAATTCAGTTACAGGTTGCCAGGTCTGTATAAAAACACCACAACCGACACAATTTTAAACTCAAACATTATCCTGTCTGTCATGATGCAGCGCAGGGTTTTTTTTCTGTAAACTTAGGGGTGGATGATATAAACAAAAGATATATAAATATTCTCAAACACAGTACTGTTCAAAAGTCTTGGCACGCTATTGTTTTCTTCATACAAACTTTGTTATAGATTTCTATTTTATGGTTTCTACATTATCGAGGAATGAACCTGCAGTCTGACAGAGTTCTACACAAACACACTGAACTTTACAACAGCTGCATGCATGTGAAATGGAAATAAATCGACTAAGGCAGGAAAAACTATTTTGGATAAAATTGTTTTTGTCCATTTCAAATAAAAAGTAACCAATAACCAAACTTAATAATAAACTTAATCAATAATCAAACTTCAACTCAATGTGTGATCTTCATTTTATGTTGCAACTCACAACTATTCTATGGTTTTCCTACGGAGAAAAAAAAAAGTAGTACTTGCAAAATAGGGTGAAAGTGATAATATTGGGGGACAAGTGGAAATTCAGCTCCACCTGCCCCACAGGGCAAGTGGGTTTAAAAGTTCATGTCGAGCCCTGTCTCCATGAGGAGCCTTTCAGAGCTTGAACTGTGCAGCAACGAGGGTTGGGTACAAAAACCTGGTGTTCCTCCGTGACTGGTGTTGACCAGACCGAATCGCAACACAGATTTCGGTGTCACTAAATGCACCACGATAAAGCTAGTTTTATGGAGCACTTGCATGTGACGTCACAGCCGATCCAGATTGTGACAGACGCCATCTTGTCGGTCAAACGCCATATTTCCGCCTTCTACTTCTACTTCTGGTTCTACTTCTGCTTTTACTTCTACCTTTTCTTCTGGAAAACCCTACTATATACAATTCTACTACAACGGCTGCAGCTACAAGCTCTCCCTACCTGTGCACGTTTATGTTTTTTGTGTGTATTTTTGCGTGTTGTTCGTCTGTACCGGATTTCAATATCCATTACAACCATATGGACTTACTGGACATTGGTTTCCAGCAGAAAATGACGGTTTGTAGCGATTTCCATCGCATGCACAACATTCCGAACGAGATAGCGAGACCAGTGGGGTCTCCGTGGATTGTTATCGGAAGCAAAGCGAAGGAGGCGGCGCCGGGAGCGGAAGCAAAACCGAGGCTGCAGAGCCGGCCTGTTGACTAAGCTCAGAAAACAACCACTCAAATCTCCACTGCTAAGCCTCTATCTCTCCAACGCCAGATCCATGGTAAACAAGACGGACGATTTGGAATTACAGCTGGAATTACCTTATTCTATTCTATAATCGGCTGGTCAGTGCTATACTCAATACTTAAGTGACTTACCCGTCCAATGAGGATTGTTATTTTCTTGTTTACAAGATGCCACATCTGAGTCGCTGACACATCCTGAATTTCTGTAAAGATAACGGTCCAGAGATTTATAAGCACGCAGTGCTTCACCACTGAACAGCGAGGGAAAGTTAATGAGGTAATTATACACGTCTGGGTATTCCACCTCTGGCAGTTCAAAATCCACTGACGCGGTCGTGAAAACGCCGTCCGGTAAGCCATAAGGGTCACTAATCTGTAGATCGTTTATTTTAGACATATATCTAATTATCTGTTCATTAGAAAAATGAGCCGTGTAGTCCGTCGGTTGAAATTGATCCATTCTGTACACGAGTGCAGCAGTATTCAGCGGTGTTTTTTACCGACAAGATGGCAGCTGTGTACTTTCCGGTCACGTGACTGCAAGATCTCTATATTAGGACATTCACTACACATTTGAGATTCTCTCTTCTATTTCTCAAGAAATGAACACAAAAAAGGAAGAAGTGCGTATTTTCTTAATGTGGAGTGGACAGAGAATCAGGATAATTGAATATACGTTTCCATTTTCTCCTGTTAAAACCTGCTGAAGCTAATATTTCAGAAACCCAGGTCACCAGTATTTGACAGAAATGGTGAAAGTAAGGGACCGCCTCAAAAGTGCCTGACCTGGGCAACTATGTAAGATTCTACCAAGATTAAATATCCTGGATGAGTTTAATGTCCTGCAGTGTTACAGTATGGACACAGGACAGTGGGAACAAGTCTGATAGTCTTATACACAGTAATAAATTCAAAATATATAGATAAAGAATCAATAAAAACATCCAGAAATTGGGATTTCCACATTCTGAATGTTGTCGTACTGCAGCATAAGACTCACGAGAAGCGCAATATTATATTACATTACTGTACAAGCACAGCTGTAAATGTTATTTATTTTTAATCACACATTTTATTCACAATATATTTCTTAAATGTGTGATTACACAAATTAATTATGCCACACAAAACCCAGGGTTCGTCCTTGCAGCTACAGCAAAGTGATTTTGCAATCAAATGTTTTTTTACTGTTATTTTTTTCCTGCAAACACACTGAAATGAAACTTTTTTTAGAATTCGCACTATATTACACGCCATTCTTTCGAATAAAGACATACTTTAAATTTCATAAAATCTAATTAATAAAATTATTTACCCTCTGGTGCTCTGAAACGGACGTTACATTACAGGCAACTCGCTATTCTTTCATTCAAGAGTTTATTAAAAAGTAGACTGCTAAGTTGGTTAAGGCTGCATCCACATTCATACTTTCTAATTTTAAAACTAAAACAACCTCTGTCCAGAAATAACCTCCGCCCACACTAACACGCTCAAAAAACCACGTCACATAACCATTCACGTACACTGGGTACACGCAAATCAGTATAAACAGCTGATGCCATTTATTTTCTTCCAGGAAAGGGTCAAGTCATCGGAGCGTGACAAATCAGGAAGTGAACGTTGTTGTCTGTGTCATCGTTTCCAAATTTCTTCCTTTTCTCCCATCTACACTGAAACGCTACCTCTGAGTTTTTAAATGAGAACGAGCGCAACAGCATTTCCAAAAGTCTCCATTTTAGCATCTCGAGTGCTCTGGAGTCGTGTGGTCTGGGTGTGTTTTATTAAATTCACTGTAGTCAATCCAGTGTCTAATGTAGAGGTCTGCGCGGGATAGAATTTTCAGTCCCGCTCCCGCATTGTGCAGTCCCGCTCCTGCCCGCTCCCGCAAAGAATTATGATTTTCAGTCCCGCTCCCGCCTGCCATATTTTGTTCCGCTCCCACCCGCAAATCCCGCATGATGCAGACGTTCGCGTTATTTCTCACGAAAGTTCTTGTCATTGGCTTGGGGAATTAAACATGCTGAGCTTAGCTGAGCTCTCCACTGACCGATCCTTCACCTAGCGCACGTAGCGAGGGTGCGCGTTGCCAGGCGGCATGCGCAGCTGAGGCTTTACAGAGATACCCAACACACCTACCAAAATCTACAGTGGATATTAAGAATATTGTACATTGCACATCGCTTATATGTCACTCCTACATTCTAGGAAAAAGAAGTAGGCCTATAAGAAATTAACATAATTTAAAGACACAGCGTGATGGTGCCCCGCCCCCTACTTTGAGTGGATTTGAGAATAAATATCTACAGCTCACGTTCAGGGGTGCGTTTCAAGCCATGTACCCCTTTTTAAAGCAGCACTTACTTCTGAAGCACTGTGAGCTTCACTAGAGGAGCTCTGCTCTTCTGCCATGATCAGAGATCTCAAACACGGAAGAGCGGAAAGGAATCGGAAACGTACGCGAGATTAGACCACATCCGCAAATTTAGGCATCTTAAAATGTTTTTATTAATGCCAAATAAAATATCCAGCACAAATTATATATGATAGACATAAATTAATAATTTATAAATTTTATTTTAAACACGTTTTTAGTTAGCGGGACTGCAGCTTATCATCTCTCCCGCCCGCTCCCGCATCGTGCACTCCCCCTCCCGCCCACGCCCACAATGAGCTTTCAAAATTTGTCCCGCGCCACACCGCTTTGCATCGGGTCCCGCGGGACTCCAGCGGGAGTGCAGGGCTCTAGTCTAATGTTCTTCCAACATTCGACGTTGCATCCTTCTGAACCCATGTCCAGCGCTCCTGCTGAAGCCATGATGTGCTGCTCTGTTTTCACTGGCACTAGGAGGCGCATGTTGTGATGCATCACTTGATTTTAGTCCCAGTTCACAAGTTACTCTTGATGAGTCCATGTCAAGACTGAAGTGTATTTTTGTGCAACTTCAGCGTGACTCAGACTCGAGTGCCCATGTCTGGTGTGTATGGTTTATACTGTATGGGTGTGTTTGTGTGACTCACTGAGATCTACAAACCGTACCTGTGTGTGTGTGTGTGTGTGTGTGTGTGTGTGTGTGTGTGTGTGTGTGTGTGTGTGTGGATATTTGTGTTTGTGTAAAACTTACTGAGCTCGTGTGTGTGTTCTGCTCTGTCTGGGGTGTAAACACAGTCAGATCTCCATTCAGAATAACGTCTGCCAGAGCGTTCACCAGGGGCTGGTAGTGTATGATAAGGAACACCTGAGAGGAGAACACGTGTTTACACACACACACACACACACACACACACACACACACACACACATAAGGAACCACTCAGCAAGTAATATTATTATTTCTACTACTAACAAACTCTTGAATAGAATCTGATTTTTTTTTTTTATTAACAATAAAAAAAGTGTCACCATAACTCTGACTCGGAAACTTCCAACAAACCTACATGTTTACATTAAATCAGTCAGTCACACCCCAGCACTACAAGTCCAAGTTTGTCATTTGTAGCAAGCGTGACATTTTTTCCATTTTCTCCCAGACCCACCCAGCTCTCTGAAACTGGTGTCTGGATGCCGAAGTTAAACGTTCACATCACAGCAATTCCATCACTTGCAATTATGGTTGAGATTTAAAAATAAATAAATAAATAATAATAATAATTTAAAAAAAAAAAACTTAACTAATCATTTATATCTCAACATGAGCAACAGTTGCTGTACAGTGAACAGAATTCTGGGAATGCGAAGAAAATTGATCAACTGATACTTTGAGAGATAATGTATTAAAACACAAAGTATTCTCTCAGACTATTTCTGGGGGAAAATATCTGATCTGGGTTTTTGTGTTCAAGAGAGTGTGTGCAAGTTAGAGTACCTGGGAGAGCAGGTAGAGTGACACCTGAGGGTTAATCTTGCGATCTTCACTCTGAGGGAGGGGGGGAAATTTTTAAAACCGATTACTAATCAGATGCCTCATATAAAAGTGTTACAGTTGTAGTCAGAAGTTTACATACAGTGACATGATGGTCATCTTGGATATGAAGGTCAGCAATATTTGGGCTTTCAGTAATTTATTTGAACTGTTCTTTTTCTGTGGCAGAATGTACAGCATACATCTTTAATTAAAAAAAAACTGGAATTTGGTGCACAAGTTTTAATCTTTTTTTGGGTTTTCTGAAATCAACACAGGGTCAAAAATATACATACAGCACACCTAATATTTGGGTAAAATGTCTCTTCGTAAGATTCACCTTGACCAAACGTTTTTGTTTACCATGAACAAGCTTCTGGCAGAATTCTGGTTGGATATTTCATGACTCTTCATGGTAGAATTGGTAGAGTTCAATTAAATTTGTTTTTTTTGTTTTTTCTTGGCATGAACTCGACTTATAAGCACAGTCCATATATTTTCAATAGAGTTGAAGCCAGGACTTGTTTTAAGCTTACACTGTGTTCCAAATTATTATGCAACAAGTGTTTAAGAGTGGTAATATATTTTTTGTTTGACAGTTAAACTCAAGAATGGTAATGTGTATCAGGGCTCTGTATATCACTGAAACCAATTGAAGACACCTGTGCTAATTAGTTTGGCAGGTGAGTCCAATTAAAGGGGAAACTTCTAAAGAAGGTTGTCCCACATTATTAAGCAGGCTACCATTTTCAACCAAAATGGGCAAGAAAAAGGTCCTGTCGGCTGTTGAAAAGCAACAAATAGTTGAATGTTTGGGTCAAGGCATGGCAACAATCAAAATTGCCAAGAGACTTCATCGCGATCATCGCACTATCAAGAAGTATGTAGCTGATTCAGAGCACACACGTGTGCATGCTGATAATGGAAAATCCAGGACTCTTTCCTACAGGCAAATACGTTGGATCAAAAGAGCAGCTGTAAAAATGCCCTGTCATAGCAGCAGACAAGTTTTTGAAGCTGCTGGTGCCTCCGACCTGCCCCGAACAACAAGATGCAGGGTCCTCCAGGGGTTTGCAGCGGTGCGTAAGCCATCGTTTCGACCTCCCCTATCCATTGGACACAAGCAGAAACGGCTCCAGTGGGCCAGGCAATACATGAAGACTGACTTCAAAACTGTTCTGTTCACCGATGAATGTCGTGCAACCCTCGATGGTCCAGATGGATGGAGTGGTGGATGGTTGGTTGACGGCCACCCCATGCAAACAAGGCTACGGCGCCAACAAGGAGGTGGTGGAGTGATGTTTTGGGCTGGAATCATGGGGAGAGAGATTGTCGGCCCTTTTAGGATCCCTGACGGTGTGAAGATGACATCCATAACGTATGTGGAGTTCCTCAAAGAACACTTCCTGCCATGGTTCAAAAGGAAGAATCGTGCTTTTCGAAACAAGATCATTTTCATGCATGACAATGCACCATGTCATGCTGCAAAGAATACATCTGCATCTCTGGCTGCAATGGGCATCAAAGGAGACAAACTTATGGTGTGGCCCCCATCCTCCCCTGACCTCAACCCTATTGAGAACCTCTGGAGCATCATCAAGAGAAGTGTTTATGATGGTGGGAGGCAGTTCACATCTCAACAACAGCTCTGGGAGGCTATTCTGTCCTCATGCAAGGCAGTTCCAGCAGATACTATCCAAAAACTGACAAATTCAATGGATGGAAGACTTGAGAAGGTCCTTTTCAACAAGGGGTCCTATGTTCAGATGTGACTTCACTTGTGATAATGTTTTGATTTAAATAGTGTTTGATTTCAGTTACATTTCAGTTAGTCATGACCTGCTAATGTTTCTAATTTCACACACGACCATTTTTTGTTCTTTATGACAATAAAATGTTTGGAAACTCAATTGTGCGTAATAATTTGGAACATGCATTTTGGGTGCATTTGTGTTTTTTATTTCTTAAAAATTTACTGTTATCATTGGGAGGTTCGTTCAAAAACATTTGAATTGTACTCTAATGGTTGATGACTGGAAAATCATGATGACTGCCATTAATATAGATAATTTAGGAAAATGTGAGAAAATATGATTTGCATAATAATTTGGAACACAGTGTAATGTTAGCCTGCTTTATCTTCCACAACCAGCTCTGATGTGTGTTTGGGTTCATTGTCCTGTTGTAACTCCCAAGTCGTGTTCAAGTTTCTGATGGTTTATGCTGAAGAATTCTGAGCTAGTCCTCCTTCATTATTCCATCCACTTTGTGCAATGAACCAGTTCCACTGGCAGCAAAACAGCCCCAGAGCATGATGATCCTACCACCACTACCAGCTGGTACAGTGTCCCTCTGTACATGGTGGTCATTGTGGCCAAACAACTCAATCGTTGTCTCATCTGACCATACAGCTTTCCTCCAGAAGGCTTTTTCTTTGTCCGTGTGGTCAGCTTCAGACTTTAAGCTTGAAGGTGTCAATTTTGGAGCAGGAGGTTATTTCTTGCATAGCAGCCTCTTAGTCCATGGTGATCTGAACTGTAGACAGTGATCCATCAGCTTCCAGTTCATGGCAGGGCTGTGCCATGGTGGTTCCCAGGTTGTTCCTGACCATCCAAACCAATTTCCTTTCAGCTGAGGGTGACGGTTTGGGTTTTCTTGAAGCAAAGTGGCTTGGCAAAGTGACTACACCTCACAATAACTTGGATACAATTGTTTGAACTGATCTTGAAATTTGCATTCGTTTAGAAATGGCTCCAAGAGACATTCCGGAGTTGTGTACATCTGCGATCCACTTTCTCAGATCTGCACTGAGCTCCTTGGACTTTTCCATTTTACTCTGTGTTGGTCAATCCAATGAGTGCTGCAAACAAACCCTTTTGATGAAGGCACAGAGAAGCTACCAGCTGTAATCAATCATGATCACTAACAGGAAGTTAAGAGACGTCAGCCTTGGCAAGATAAGAGACATTTTGGAAGTTTCAGCGCCTCTGAATTAATGATCTCAGTGAGCGTATGTACATTTTTGACCCTGTATGTATAATTTTGACCCTGTGTTGATTTCAGAAAACCCAAAGGAAATTAAAACTTGTGCACCAAATTCTAGTGTTTTTTTTTTAATTAAGGATGTGTGCTGTACAGTCATTCTGCCACAGAAAAAGAACAGTTCAAAAAAATTACCAAAAGCCCAAATATTGCCATGACGACATTCATGTCACTGGATGTAAACTTCTGAGCACAACTTCATGTCATGTTATGCATGTTATGAGCATTTACAAAGCATATGCCTGACATAATGCATTATTCAAGCTACAGCAATAATCATGAATACACGGCTGACAGGAAATGAGAGTGATCTCACTTTCTGCAAATTATTCCTTTACTTTTAGGTGACTGGAGAAACTAGTATTACGATTTAGTTTCATGTCAAATGTCAAACTAAGTGACGAAAAGTGCAAAAATAAAACCAACAAATCGGTCACATGAGACTTCCTATATTTTGAAGCAAAAATTAATCTTTTTTTCCTTCTTTTTTAAAGACAACATGGTTTGAAAAGTGCATCATGCTGCTGTTCTCAGCAAACATCATTTCCTGTTTTGCATCTGAATAAATATATTTAACATATGAATTATAACCCCAATTCCAGTAAAGTTGGGACACTGTGGGAAATGTTACTATGTAAAAGCAGAATGCAATGATTTGCAAATCCTTTTCAACTGATATTCATTTAAATACAATACAAAGAGAAGATATTTAATGTACAAACTGATCAACTTCATTGTTTTTTTGTAAATATACACTCTCATTCTCAATTTGATGCCCGAACGTTCCGGAAAAGTTGAGATGGGGCGTGTTTACCACTGTGTGACATCACCCTTTCTTTTCACAACACTCAGTACGTGTTGTGGGCATCAAGTTCAGAATGAGTGAAAATTTACAAAAAAATAAAATAAAATCAAGTTGATCAGTTTGAACATTAAATATCTTGTCTTTGTATTGTATTCAACTGAATATAGGTCAAAAAAGATTTGCAAATCATTGCATTCTGTTATTTTTATTTACATTTCACACAGCGTCCCTACTTTTTTGGAACTGGGGTTGGACAGACAAACAACAGAAGTTGCCCTGAGGAGAAATTTACTGTGAGACGGTGAGCTAGACTGAGTGTTAAAGAGCTGAGTGAAAAGTAATTATATTCCACGAATACTCTGTTTATTCTGACATTTGCTTGATGAGCTGATGAGAAAATTATTCATCATGAAAAAAAAAAATCCTCAGAGTCGCTACAACTCTGAAAGTTGATAAAAGCCACATATGGACCAAATAATGTGTTAAAGGAGCTGCTCTCATTCCTGCAGGGTTAGTTTTTATCCTGCAGCTCAGTCCAGTTCTGGATTCTGACAGTAGTGCAGCTGTAAATCACAATATGCCATTGTTTCTATAGCGACAGCTCATTTGCCGGGCCTCGTAAGGCGGACAACAAAGAAACGGAATTTTTCCAAAAAAAAAATTGGAAGGAGACATTTATTTATTTATTTAACTTTTAAGGGAGGAGTCAGCAGTGTCTGCGCTTTATAGAAGTCAGAGGAAACGTTAAAGCTCCCCAACATCTTCAGGACAGAAGAGTTTCCACTGTGGTTTTCCACTGTGATTCTTTTTGTCTTATTAATTTCAAAAGGATGGTCAGGGAACGAATATTTATCCTGCAGCTTGGTCCAGTTCTGCTTTAACGCAAGTGACTTATTCGGCTGACATTCCACAACATGAAACGCAAACAGATAAAATGTCTGACTTGTCATTCACTCATTCATAAATGACTTTGGAATACGCTGTGATTGGAAACCCCCGCTCATCCATGCCATTACGGAGACTATACACCGAATCTGAGAGCTCAGAGCCGCTGCGTCCTTGCGCGCCGCCATCTTTCGTCTTGATCGACAAAGCTGCCATGGAGAGCGTCCTGACGTACTGCGTTACAGCTTGGTACGCCAACTGCTCTGTGGCAGAAAGAAAGAACCTGCAGAGGGTCATTAAAACTGCACCACACATCACCGGCAGGCCCCTACCCTCGCTAGAAGACATCGCTAGCACACGGTGTCTCAGGAGAGCGAGGGCAATCACTGCTGACCCCTCACACCCGGGACAGCACCTGTTTACCTTCATGCCCTCTGGCAGGAGATACAGGTGCCTCAAAAGCAGGACAAACAGACTTAAAAACAGTTTCTTTCCCTGGGCCATCAGGTCCCTGAACTCATAAGAGAGTATATGCTAGCGTAATGTGTAAATGATGTAAATATGCATTCCTTTCTTATTTCTATTTTACACCTTTCTTATTCTTAATTTACTATTTTCTTTTAATATTTTACTGTTTGTTTTTTCTTTTTTATATTTATTATGCACCGGCTGCAGAAGCACTGCAATTTCACTGTATACCTGATGTGCAATGACAATAAAGATTCTATTCTATTCTATAATCAACTCTGGAGTGGTGACAGTGACTTCACTTCATCATCACACCATCTGAACAGTGATTATTTTCCTGAAACAGAACGACACAGTGTGTTTAACGCTTTATATTACAAATTATACAAAGAGTTCCTGTTGTATTTCAAACACATTATAGGCATCACAAGATAAAAAAACAAAAACACGACAACCACCGGCCAATAAGAAACGAGTATTTCTAACGGATTGGTAGCTAGCTCAGAAATACAAAATAAACTTTTTTTTGCTTGATTGGCATTAAACTGAGAAGGGAATTGTGCAGAACTATCCATGCTGCCATAGATATTGCTAATTCTGTTCAGATTAACGATCTCGCCTGTGCTCACCTGCTCCTGGCTGACCAGCGAGTAGACGTACAGCGGCAGGAAGAGGCGGTTCAGCAGGTGATCGGTCAAAACGTCATTCAGGAACTCGCAGTTGATGATGAGGATGTCGTTCAGGTAGTGCAGGTGATCCAGGTGCTCCGCCACCAGGTCACTCAGCTTCCCCCTGTTCTTATGCCTGAGAAAATAAAATTAGAATACAGAAAATCAGACACTATATTCATCCATCATAGACGGTCAAGCAATCTCAAGATCAACAACAATAAATGTGTTTTTATATTAAATGCGTGTGAGCATGTGGGCAATGTTTTCTTTATTTGAAGTGCTCTGAAAGGGCACACAGTAATGTTCGCCTGTCCTGCACCGCCCTCTAATGTTTGTTATCTGAACTACATTTGTCCACATTACAGGTGTGCTGCCAGAGGAAAATAATCAACAACCACATGGTGGGATGAGGGAGTTATTCCAGCACACCTGGAAGCATTTTATGCCTTTGAAACTACAGCATTTTGCTAATAATTGAACATTTTTATTCATTTATTAAAAAACAACAACACTACATATTTTTTATCTGCTTATCGTTACATTTAGTGTTGTGGGACAACCACAAAAAGTTCTCACTTACGTTATAGGAGTGAGAAACAATTGTACCCTCAGACAAGACATAAATAAATAGCTTGTTTGTTATGGAGAAAGCGCAAAAAAAAAAAAGGGCGTAAACTCGTCTGTTCTGAAGATGTCAGAAAAGTTACAGCTGAAACTGGAGACTCCTTTGATAAATATTTCAACGAGTGTCTCTTTGTGCCTGTAAATGAGTTGTTATGACAGAAACAATCTATCAGAACAACGCATGAACAGTGCTAGAAACCTGTTAAAAAGAACATTCATGCTGTGGTGTCAATGGAAACAAAACACACGGTGCATAACAAACAGAACACAACATGAACACAACCATCGTTCTTACTCTTCGTCCGTCTGCACACACTTATCCAGCTCGATGACGTGGCTGCCGATGAACCACACCAGGTTGGAGAAGTAGGGCACGGCCGTCTTGTCCCGGATGTAGTGCAGCATGTGCTGGTTATCCACTGCATGAGGAGCATGAGGAGATGTTAGCACTCTCAGGTGATGAGAACAGACCCGGAGGTTTATCTCTGATCTGAATAGCAGCCGCGTAAACATTCCTTTATAAGCCAGAAAGGTGTTAATGTTGAGCGAGTGCACAGCTGGTGAGTAGGTGTCATTAATTTCATTGTAATTAAGAAAAATAAACTGAAAAAAAAGCACTATTTTAAAATTTACTGATGGATGCCTGAGATTTCGGACTCACAAAATATTTTCCACGCACGTCGTGTCAGATGTTCAGAAGAGCGAATGTTTATCCCAACACTGCGCCTCATTTAATGAAGCTGGTTACGAACAGGTTGATTCGTAACTCATTCATACGAGCGTTTACACAAGAAGTTTGGGATTCATGAAATCCTGGAAAAACTTTTGTATCCGACTTGTGACGAAAGAATGTAAACCTTGACTTGATCAATTTCAAACCAGATAATGTGCACAGATCACTGGATGCAACACTTATTTCTGGAACACACGCCAGTCTTTATTTATTTATTTTTTTAAACGTGCACAGTGTTTAGCCGACGCCCTGATCCAGAGAGACTTATAGAACTTTGGAGTATCAATCAATCAAAAAAAAAAATCCTCAGGGGCGTCCTCTCAGTCAGAGACTCTCAGCACCATCCGGAACATGTAGTGAAAAACGGTCCTTTTATATTATGAGCATTAATTTGAGAAAATATGAAAAAATAAATAAAGCGAGCCAACACAAACCTATAAATTAAGACAAATAAAACTAATCAGTCAATTCTGACAAAATAAACGGCGGCGTATAAACTGAAAACAGTCTGACCTGTCTGATCAATGAGGCTCGTTAGCTTTACGTTTATATTTTGCAAACTGCTGTATTGCTGCCTCAATTTGCTCCAGTCATGATCTAAAGCCCTCTGTCATGACTGAAAAGTATTTATCTTTAAACAAAATGCCATGATGTTTCATCCTGAAACCTTGATATTTATTTTATGAGTTGTTTTTGGTTTCAGTGATGACCGTTAGTATGATAATGATAATTTACACTCGTGATGAGAATCTACAGGAACTGATTTTTAATCGCAATTTTCATTCAGTCGAAAATTAAAACGAATCAAAGAATAAAACACAAAAATAAACCATGATTAAAGCCGCTAGCGGCCTTGACGGGCCCTCGCACGTGTGGTTCTGCAACCCACGACATTCCGCCACCCAACAAAACAGTCACGTCATATATTCATCAAATGTTCAAAGGTGATGCGCATATTGCAAATGCCATGACTGCTTGAGGGATGAGAGATAGACAAAGACTGTAAGTAAAAGTGTGTGTATGTGTGTGTGTTTCTGTGGTGTGAAAATGTACATTTATATATGTACAAAACTATACATGTCTCCTCCTTATCTCTCTCTCACGCTGTAACCTTAAGTCATCTTAGCTTTCCTGTGTCTGCAGTGTGTGTGTGTGTACATGCAGAGTTTTCATATGTCTGCAACAAAATGCACAATGATGGCAGGTCACTATTACTGTGTATGTGTGTGTCTGTTTGTCGGAGAGAGAAAGTGTGTGTGTGTGTGTGTGTGTGTGTGTGTGTGTGTGTGTGTGTGTGTGTGTGTGTGAAAGAGAGTGTGCTCATAGATGTTGCGTGTGCATGTGAGTGCATACTTGTGAGAGAGTGTGTATGCATAAATATGCATATGACTGAGTGTGTGTATGTGTGTGCACAGAATTGTATATGTTACCCATTCTCGTGAGTATTCATGTGTGTGTATATATGAGTGTGTGTGTGTGTGTGCTACATGTATATGAGTGTGAGTGTGTTGGTGGCGCTATGTCAGGCATGTCATAGATCAATCCATCAAAGTACTGAAAATCTTTGGCACATTTCCCGCTTGGCCAGATGGTGATACTGTGCTAGGCATGTGAATTAGACGTGTCAATATCATCAGTAGCTGTCGGTCCACTAAACAAAAATAATTAGGTGTCGGGGAATATTCTTTTTATGACCTACACTTCATTGACTTTATGATTCTGCAAAGCATTTTAGGGTCTGTCATTTATATCAAAAATCAAATATCCCAAAGGGAGATCAAAAATCCCTTCGCAATTTCTTGGCATCAACAATATCTTGGCATCATGTTTGCCAAGTTTGACATGAATCTGATGAATCGTCTAGGAGGAGTACGTTATAAATGACCATGTGTCCAAACGCATATAAGCCCAATTACTTCATTTCCTGTTGGGTGTGACATCATCCAAAGGGTAGAACTTTGGGTAGAACTCCAAAGTTCTACCCATTCATTTCAACAGGAAATGGAAAAAGGGGCACTATGAAGTCCCTGGGCCATACGTCTGTGGCGGAGAAGCGGTTACAATGACTGATGTGTGTATCAAATTTCATTAGTTTTCGTGCATGGGAAATGCCTCAAAAAGAGCCTAGCGTGACAGAAAAATAATAATAATAATAATAATAATAATAATCCTTTGAAAAACAATAGGGTCTTCGCACCGAACGGTGCTCGGGCCCTAAATGCAAAAGGATTCAGAGAAATCAAATTATATAAAAACCCAGCAAAACAAATTGGGGAAAAATTACATATGTGAATCAACTGAGAGAAAGAAATAAAAAATAAAACTATTAAAAATATCTAAAAAGATCTAAACATGCAACAAAGAAGCACATTTGGCGAATGTACAGCTTAAAGCTTGTACAAGCAGCTCCACTGTATAAATGCAGCACCACCTAGAGGAAGGAAAGTGTTTTACAGTTGACGGTCTGGATGAAAGATTACTTACTCGTGTTTACAGAGAGGAGTAAATCATTAATAACGTGGGAATTATTTAGAGTCAGGATGGATGAGAGACTGATGTTAGTCTGACTGGAGAGTGAAATATCTCAGTGTTATCAAAGCGGATGAAAATACAGCGCTATAGCTTTAAACACGATGAACTATTAAAAGACATGAGGACTCAGGAGCTACTTGGTGCTGCTGCGTGAACCGAAGACGCCAGAATCTTTTCCATGTGGAGAAAAATAAAACACGATGCAACAGAAAAAACGAACGCCACACTGAATCACCAGCTCTGAATTCAACCGTGGATGCAGGTGGTGTAAGCACTTGTGCATTTTTTTTTTACTTCATAGATTTTTGCACAGAATAAACCATAATTGGTGCAACTTTAAAGTCAGCATGCATGTCCCCCCCCCCCAAAAAAAAAGTGAAAGTTCTGAAATTGACCAACTTACATGACACTGGAATGGAATAAGGCACACAGGAGTCACCAGAGATGGAGGAGGGAAAAACAGACACACGGTTAATAGGGTTAAAGAGTCTGAATGGAGCAAGTGGCGCTCAAAAATGACTAAAGTGCACCTTAAACACCCTCCCAAAACCCAGAGATATATATGTCAACAAGAAATCAATAAAGAGCCTCAGAAAGCTGAACAACACAGAATTTTTATGTAGGAAACAGGAAGCAAGTTGAACTCTTTCTCCAAATACATTCGGAGTGTGACAGTAATACCTCTCGCTGAAACCTACACATTAAAGCGCTCACTTTACTCATTTCTGAATTCAATTACTGCACACTAAAAACTCAATTCACACTGTAGCTGCGTGAATCAAAGTCACTTCACGACAACTCAAACAACTCCGTGAATATTTAAGCGTTCTGAAAAACAGGCTTGTACTCGTGCTCGAGTCTGACTTGTGCCCTAATTTTAAAGGACTTGTGACTTGACTTGGACTTGATCACTGATGACTCAGACTTGGACTCGTGCATTAACTGCATTTGGAGTCGTAAACTGGAGACGAGGACTTGTATTTTTTTCTTTATTTTTTGTAACATGCCATAAGATATTTATATCTACATTCATTTTTGTACGCATTTCATGCAAGAGTGTCACACCTGCACGCCTTGGCATGTTTATCAGACAGACTCTTGGGCATGCTCCGGACAGCAAGCGCGTGCCAAGCAGACTCTTGCACGCGCACCATAAACAACTTCACATAAAGGCAGCAACAGCCACCATCAAACGGTGCGGTTGGAGTCTTGTTCTCGGACTTGACTCAAAATTTTCTTTAATGACTTGGACTTGACTCAGACTTGAACACTGAGGACTCGAGACTGGACTTGGACTCAAGGTTTCGTGACTCGATTACAACACTGCTGAAAAAACTCTTGTTAAAAACTCTTCTCCATGGGGGCGTCGTGGCTCAGGTGGTTAAGGCGCCATACCATGAATGCGGGCGACCCGGGTTCGATTCCGGCCCGAGGTCATTTCCCGATCCCTTCCCGTCTCTCTCTCCCGCTCATTTCCTGTCTCTACACTGTCCTATCCAATAAAGGTGCAAAAAGCCCAAAAAAATATCTTTAAAAAAAAAAAAAAAAACTCTTCTCCATGCGTGTGCTCAGGTTCAGCAGGGGGTGCAGAATCAAGGCTCTCAGAATTTTAATTGGGACGTTGTGGCAGCGGGGGCGTGACCAAGCGTCGGTCTGTGACCGGAGGGTGGAGTCAGGGAAGGTAAGTGGCAGAATCACTGCACCTGAGGTTAATTAATGTGTTTGTGTGTCTTCCCCAGTGACCGCGCCCTATTTAAGGAGAGAGAGCAAGAGCAGAGGGAGCTCTCTCCCCAACCAGACGACTGGAGTGTGCGCGTGCGTGTGTGGCTGAGAGAGTGAAAGTACGCTGAAAAGTGAAAATAAAAGAGTTTTGTGAACTCAGTTCCGGCCTGCCGTCCTTCTGTGCTCCACCCACCCATCTGAACTGCTACAGACGTTAAATCAATTCATCAGTAAATGTCAAGTGACTCATTTCAATTTGATTCACGATGCTTTTAAAAGAAAAAAAAAAAAAAGGAAGATTATATCACCAAAAAAACACCACATTTATTTTCCTATTCTTTATCAACTTAAATCTTTTAGTTAATTAAAAAAATTAAAAGAAAAGCCTTTTGTTTCATTTTCTTAATAACCAAGTAGAATTCTTTCCCCATATTTGTAAGGGCTGGAGTCAAACATAATAGCCTGTTAACTAAAATATTCCTTTTCTGAATAAACTTTTATGAACATTTGCTCTGCTTGCATTTGCATCTCTTTTCTTTATCTTTCAGCAGTCTGTAAAAAGAGAGAGCGCGCCGATTTCTTGTTAAATCTATTTATACACAATCACACAACAGCCCTTTTGCATTTTACTGTAGATCTGTTTTTTGTGCGCCTTCACAGCATTAGAGCTGTGTTACTTCCGCCTACGGTCAAATCACGTGTATTCCCTTTACTGGACGTTATTACGCAATTACAGCTCGGAAAACCGAAGAGACTACACAGCGTGATAATAATCATGACTCATTTTTTGTTTCAGTTCAAATCGTCATAATCTGTTTGCCAATTTACCGCCGCACGATATATCATTCCATGCCTATTTATTCGCCGTCACAATAGTTTTGGTTATAAACCGGAGATGTTGCTGAATGGCATTTGTTTTAAAGTCATATCGGGTGTTTACGCTTATCGTTCTGTTTCAATGCATTTAATGTGTCACACCCCGAGTGTATGAACATCCAAAGAAGAATGGAGTGAGGTTCATGAGGAATGAAGATGAAACTAATTATTTAAAAAAGAAAAAAAAAACCCTCACAAACCTCACACCATTCCCAGAAAAGCAAAGAGATCAGAAAGCAGGCGTGAGCTGGAGCATATGTAGGTATTTTAAAATTACATAACTAACTGTTGTTATTTAATTTCCTGTAATAAATTAGACAGTCCTGTCTTGGTGAGGAAAGGGTGTGTGTGTTACCTGAGGCAGCATCAGCATGGTGGCATGATAAATAAGAAAAAGCAGAGAGAGAGAGAGAGAGAGAGAGAGAGAGAGATATGCAGCACACAGAGTCGGGAGCCGTCCACTCACCTTTATACACATTGAGTGTGATAGTCCTGACTGCGATCCTGACCATGCTCTCTGGATGGTTGAAAAACTTAATGGCCTCCGTGTACAGGGCAAAATCATTAGTGTGCTGGAAGCATGGGAGACAGAGAGCGAGGACGTCAACGGGAGGAAGGATTTGCTCAGAGAGAGGAATGCTGCCGTCACACTGCTACAGCTACACATTTTCATCTCTACCACAAAATGTAGGCCATTATCCAGTACATGCACTCTCAAATGTGATTGGTCAGAAGCTCTGACAATCGTGAAGCTGGTTTATTGGCGTGCTACTGGGCGGAATCGTTTCTACAGTAACAGCGCATTCACTGGAAAACGTGTGTGGTTGTTGACATGGTGAACTTTTCTTCCCAAGAAGGAAATGTTTATTTCACAGTAAGGTGGGGCAATATGAGTCCGACAATAAAATGTCACTATAAATGAAATTACGTGTAAAGCGATGTCTAAACAGGAATAATTCTAAACTCTGATCACAAGCTGAGTTCATGTTAAAATTTTTGCACTGAACCTTTACATTTGTAATTCATGTTTTTAGTTCCAATTCATTTTTTTGATCGAATATTTATTTATTTATTTATAAGCATCATGACAGATTTGTATGCAGTTTGTTAGGAATGCGACCTAAACACTGCGACATGCATCATGTGCAGCAGGAATGTTTTCAAATATCACGATATGCTATTTCTGTCATATTGCAGCACCCCGAGTCTCCAGTGTCAGAGGAAAAGCTGCAACTTTAATCTTTAAAAAAAAAAAAGTATATGATCTACAACCCCGATTCCAGAAAAGTTGGGACAAAGTACAAATTGTAAATAAAAACGGAATGCAATGATGTGGAAGTTTCAAAATTCCATATTTTATTCAGAATAGAACATAGATGACATCTCATCTCATTATCTCTAGCCGCTTTATCCTTCTACAGGGTCGCAGGCAAGCTGGAGCCTATCCCAGCTGACTACGGGTGAAAGGCGGGGTACACCCTGGACAAGTCGCCAGGTCATCACAGGGCTGACACATAGACACAGACAACCATTCACACCTACGGTCAATTTAGAGTCACCAGTTAACCTAACCTGCATGTCTTTGGACTGTGGGGGAAACCGGAGCACCCGGAGGAAACCCACGCGGACACGGGGAGAACATGCAAACTCCACACAGAAAGGCCCTCGCCGGCCCCGGGGCTCGAACCCAGGACCTTCTTGCTGTGAGGCGACAGCGCTAACCACTACACCACCGTGCCGTCCACATATCAAATGATTAAACTGAGAAAATGTATCATTTAAAGAGAAAAATTAGGTGATTTTAAATTTCATGACAACAACACATCTCAAAAAAGTTGGGACAAGGCCATGTTTCCCACTGTGAGACATCCCCTTTTCTCTTTACAACAGTCTGTAAACATCTGGGGACTGAGGAGACAAGTTGCTCAAGTTTAGGGATAGGAATGTTAACCCATTCTTGTCTAATGTAGGATTCTAGTTGCTCAACTGTCTTAGGTCTTTTTTGTCGTATCTTCCGTTTTATGATGCGCCAAATGTTTTCTATGGGTGAAAGATCTGGACTGCAGGCTGGCCAGTTCAGTACCCGGACCCTTCTTCTACGCAGCCATGATGCTGTAATTGATGCAGTATGTGGTTTGGCATTGTCATGTTGGAAAATGCAAGGTCTTCCCTGAAAGAGACGTCGTCTGGATGGGAGCATATGTTGCTCTAGAACCTGGATATACCTTTCAGCATTGATGGTGTCTTTCCAGATGTGCAAGCTGCCCATGCCACACGCACTAATGCAACCCCATACCATCAGAGATGCAGGCTTCTGAACTGAGCGCTGATAACAACTCGGGTCGTCCTTCTCCTCTTTAGTCCGAATGACACGGCGTCCCTGATTTCCATAAAGAACTTCAAATTTTGATTCGTCTGACCACAGAACAGTTTTCCACTTTGCCACAGTCCATTTTAAATGAGCCTTGGCCCAGAGAAGACGTCTGCGCTTCTGGATCGTGTTTAGATACGGCTTCTTCTTTGAACTATAGAGTTTTAGCTGGCAACGGCAGATGGCACGGTGAATTGTGTTCACAGATAATGTTCTCTGGAAATATTCCTGAGCCCATTTTGTGATTTCCAATACAGAAGCATGCCTGTATGTGATGCAGTGCCGTCTAAGGGCCCGAAGATCACGGGCACCCAGTATGGTTTTCCGGCCTTGACCCTTACGCACAGAGATTCTTCCAGATTCTCTGAATCTTTTGATGATATTATGCACTGTAGATGATGATATGTTCAAACTCTTTGCAATTTTACACTGTCGAACTCCTTTCTGATATTGCTCCACTATTTGTCGGCGCAGAATTAGGGGGATTGGTGATCCTCTTCCCATCTTTACTTCTGAGAGCCGCTGCCACTCCAAGATGCTCTTTTTATACCCAGTCATGTTAATGACCTATTGCCAATTGACCTAATGAGTTGCAATTTGGTCCTCCAGCTGTTCCTTTTTTGTACCTTTAACTTTTCCAGCCTCTTATTGCCCCGTCCCAACTTTTTTGAGATGTGTTGCTGTCATGAAATTTCAAATGAGCCAATATTTGGCATGAAATTTCAAAATGTCTCACTTTCGACATTTGATATGTTGTCTATGTTCTATTGTGAATACAATATCAGTTTTTGAGATATGTAAATTATTGCATTCCGTTTTTATTTACAATTTGTACTTTGTCCCAACTTTTTTGGAATTGGGGTTGTAAAAGCAAAGTCTGTAAAGTATTTTGGTGGAATTCTAACATTGCACTTTTTCACTCCTCTGAAAAATACAATACATCTGATCTGGAAAGTCATGTTCAGGATTTAATATCTCCAGAAATAAATCTTCCCAGATCGCCAGATGACAGACATGAACGCAAACTTGTTTTCTATCAGTCTTACGCTCATTTATCACCACAGAAGGACAGGATTTTTTTTTTCTGAGGGAACCAAAAAGTGCAAAATTTCCAAATGTCAGTGATAAAAAGGGCTTACAGAACCACTGTATTCACTGGCTGAGGTCTGAACAACCAATCACATTCAAGATATCTACAAAATTACAATACAAGTCTATTTTGACATGAGCAACTTGGAACATGACAAGATCAGACTTTCCCCACACAATTGGTCATGATTCGACTCGTGACTCAACATCACAGCACGTTAGAACACCACAAACTTTGAAACTTGCATTCAAATTTTGTCAATATCTTGAATTCTCCTGGTTGTCCAGACCTCAGACTTTGACACAAAGTCAATGTAATACAGTAGTTGAAGAACAAACTGTGACTTTTAGCACCTGTGTTGATTAAAAGAGCCCAATAAGACAACACGGTCCTTCTGCGGTGACTGCTGAACATTCGGACTGATCAAAAACAAGTCTGTCCTTAAAGTCTGAAGAAATGTTATGTGGCTGGGAATATTATTTCTGGAAATATTCAGTCCTGAACAGGACATACCAAAGAAGTGAAAAAAAAGAACGAAAGAAAAAATGTGAGCAACAACCCGATTGGAATTGACACAGAATGACCCAGGAGGTTCTCAGTCATAACTTTTCTTCATTCAAACTGAATCTGACAAGCGAATCATGACCTAAGAAATAAAAATAATAATGATAAGAATAAAAATAACTAGACTACTGCCCCTTTAACGACACTTTGCTCATTAAGATGATTTGGTCATGAATGTTAAAAAGTTCCATCAAACTTTTCACAAGAAGGTGAACTCTCTGATCACTTCCAGTGGACAGCCTTCAGCTTCAAATGTTTAAGCCACGCCCCCTGGCTGAGTGACTGATTTTGAGCTCTGTGACGTAATTTTCTCCCTGTTTATCGAAAACGGTGTCCAGGAAACCACATCAGCGAGTCTATTTGAAGCTGAAGAGACATCACGCTGAGTGCACCGTGCTAAACTGGTAGCGATAGTCTTCTAGTACAGGTTCACCTTGTAGCACAAGTGCAGAAAACAAAACATGACTTGGCTGATCGATGACATTTGAATGTTTGAGCGTCGTTTTAATTTACAGCTTTTAAACTAGACTGCATTTTCAGTGTTGTGTGAGTTCTTCATCACAGGACCGCTGCGATCTCAAACCTCGACTTTAATCTAGTTTGTTTGTTTTTTTAAATAACTCTGCAATTTAGAAAAGCTTTTTCTTAAGTATTAACTCTAAAGTGTGAACACTTGCAGCAACACATCTCTCATACAGCAAATCCTTGCTTCCAGGCTTTCTCTATTCCCGACACCAGTGCACCGCGGCGGCTCACAGGTGTCCGAGAATAAAAAACATACGGCAACACGTTATTCAGACGCTGTCTTCATAAGGACTTCATAACACATGCATAAGCTCTGAGTGGCTTTGAATTGGAACAGAGACAGAGGAGTTGGTGCTTCTTGTTAAAGGTAGACTGCCTTTCAGATTTAGGTCATAAAAAGAATTTTCCTGACACCCAGTTATTTTTGTTTAGTGGAACAAAAGCATCACAGACTTCCAATTTTATTAGCTTTTTTTAAAATAGAAGAATTAATGAATTTATCTCCACGTGGCCCTAAATTCTCTGCTATTTTTTCCTGCTTCCCCATGACCCAATTCAAGATACTACATCATGCATCACGTGGTGGGCTTTCCCCGTTCACGCAAGGCATTGTGGGATACAAATTTGAAACAGGAGAGAAAAATGGAGGACGTGAGTGTGCGCATGAAACGTGAAAGACTGACTACTAGGGCTGTAACGATACACCCAACTCACGATTCGATTCGTATCGCGATTTTTGACCCACGATTCGATACACCCACGATTTTTTTTAAAATGTTTTTTTAAAGTAGTAAATTTGACTTAACATTTACTTACTTACATTAACTATTTAATAACAAATAATTCAGACCACTGCAGAGAATGAGTAATATGTATGCAAAAATGAACAAATGTATATCCAATGATTGTTTTATTTCTCAAAATAATACTGTTGAGCCGGAAGCTCTGTTTTTTTCAGTTCTGAAAAAGTCATCTTTCCAAATCGTGTAAATCCGTTAAGATTTTTTTTTTTGGGGGGTGGGGGGGGGGGGGTGGCTCTCTCACTGTCTCACTCTCATAGGGCCAATGATTTTCTGTGATCGCGGAAAACAGATGGAAATTACGGAATTTTTATAGTGAAACATTGCCCGCGTGTCAAAATGTAACTGCCGCAGAAGGCTTCCGCCCAAGCAGACATGCCTTCAGTGTTGCCAGATATTGCTAACGTTTTCCACCCCAAAATATGTTCAAAACCAGCCAAAAAGCACCTAAACCTGCCCAATCTGGCAACACTGCATGCCTTTCCGGTCAAGTGATTGTGATTGGCTTGTGGCACACCTAGCCAGCCAATGAGCTGCTTGTTTACAGATTCGCTCCCCGCGTCGCAACCAGAATGGCGACCGCTTAAAAGAAATGAATGCTCTGCCAGTGGCGAGTGTGGACGTTGCGTGACTCGCAGAAGATCGTCGCAGGTCGGCGAAAAAACTACTTACTAATAGATATATTAAAAAAAATAAAAGTAATTTAAGTAAGTTTAAAATGTAATTTAAATAAAAAGTAAAGTATTCATAAATTGAAGTTTGGAGGTGCCTCTGTTTTTGGGCTGAGGAGAAGTTTGAAAGGGTGTACCGCGATTCTGCCTTCTTGTATCGCGATACGGATCGTGGCTCTGCGTATCGCGATTTCGATACGCATATCGTTACAGCCCTACTGACTACAGTAACGGGAAGAAAGCGAGAAGAAAAGACGTTATGTTATATATGAAGGAAAGGAAACGCAGGACCAAACTAATAAATATGGGCGCTCAGCGAGCACCTCGGTGTGATCAGCTGTTCGTTTAGCGACAGAATGATGGAACTGTCAGTGCACGCTCAAAGGGAAACCTGTAGATGGCAGTGATGCAACACTGTGGACGCCAGCTGCCGTAAAACCCAAAAGAAGAAGAAGAATGTAAACCTGAGCATGCGCACACAGACTTCCTCTGTCTGCTTGACTGTGCGAGGCGAGCGATTTCATGCACATTATTTGCTTTAATCCCATCAAATTAAATAACTTCCCAGCCACAGAATGGCCTGGTTTTTTTGTTGTTGTTTTTTTAGATATTGCAGAAATAAACATATCACAACAACCAAATTTCAGCGGGAACTAAATTTCACCGATTTTATGAAATCAAAAGGCCATCTTGCTTGAAAAAGAGAGCGAGAGAGAGAGACTGGTGAGGGGACGAGAGCTTGTTAAATCTAACAATAAATGGATAAAAAGTTCAACCTGTTGCTCTTTAATTCATTAAAAACTGCACTGGTGAAAGAGAACAATAAACCACAACATATGGGACGGGCTGTTTCCGGAAAATAAATCAACCTGTGAATACTCGGGTGTTCCAGAGCTGTTAAGTCTTGTGCATGCGTGATGAAGGTTTTATGTCAACAGCCTTGAAATATCATGGTACCAAAAATCACTTGTGCAACCATTTACAGTACACCAATAACTTTCCCCGATACAAAGGAGCCAAAACAAAAACAAACTTTTTTTCCTTCATTAGTTGATCTTTCTTTCTTGTTTATATTAGTATTCTTATAACTATTACTAATTTCTCTTCTCTGTTTCATTTGCTTTGCAGTTGCAAAATGTTTCTCCGGAACCTTCCGGGACCTGACCAGAGCCTTACCTCGTTGTAAAAGAAATGCACGGTGTGGTTGTTGAGCTTCAGAGACAGCGTCTTCAGAAAGGAGATGTAGTAGGCCATGATCTCCTCATCAGAAAAGTCAAATTTATGCACAATGATGGAGTTGACGTGGTTATTTGACAGCAAGTAGTCTGCAGGAAAGAGAAAAACAAACAAAAACAAGTCATTAAGTGGGGGATAAAAATAAGTAAATCAACAAATACGCAGAAATGCTGATAGATGAAAGCTGAGTAATTACAGAGAGATGTCTCGTGGCTGATGTTTTCGAACAGGATGTTGAGCGTCTGCAGGAGCTGCACGCAGACGTACCGGCCTGACTTCTGCCGCAGGATGTTCAGGAAAAACGCAAACATGTTCTTTTCCAAAAAGAAACTGGAAAGAAATAAAGAGTAAGATTCAAAGCTCTTACAACTCAAAAAAAAAAAAAAAAAAAAAAGGGTAAAAACATACTCGAAGACGGAGCTGTCATTCTGATCGCCCCAAATGAGGATTTCCGTGATGGAGCGAATCGTCTCGACGAGCAGGTTCCGGTTGTGATCAGTCACCGTCGTGTTCTTGGTCAGGACGTGATACATGTACCTGAGGAGACGAAATTAAAAACGAAAGATATGTCAGGATGATGAGGAATAGACTCTCAGTCACAAGCTGATTTTGATGGAAATCTGATGCGTCATCTGACACCTTGGGAACCACACTGATGCACTGGGGTTCTGTACGAGAACACAACAACAAAAAATTTTTAAAAATCAATTTTCTCTGACATTTTAGCCTCGACTCCACAATTCAGACCAAGTACGCGTTGTTGATCTTCCCTGGACTTCTAACGACATCAAGATACTGTAATTAACAAAAAAAAACAACAACTAAGAGACCAAAAAAGTCTATTTAATCAATTTCTAACAAATAAAACGACAACCTTTGACATGAAGTTTTCTGTCAGCGCTTTGTTTCAGTCAGTCAGTCAAAGCTTTAACGCTAAGATTACTGAATTTCTTCAAGGAGCTCACGGATTTCAACTTTCAGCGCAACTCTGAATGGTAAAAGGTCTGACGAGTCGCTCTTTTACAAATAAAAATCTAAAAACTGTTGGAAAATTTCTGCAGCGTCAGAGGAATAAAAAAACACTTCAGAACGTGCTACTTAGGGAAAATCATCCTCCTTACAGAGACTCGACTTCATCACAACACCTACACTGTGATGAAAATGGGGAAAGAAAGAAAGAAAGAAAGAAAGAAAGAAAGAAAGAAGATTTAACTGGAATTAGTAACACAATACCTGATGACAAATTATAAAATATGCAAATGAGACAAATCAAGTTTACTGAGATTTGATCTTCTGCATCATGCACAAGATGTTAAGAGAAATCATTTTGGGTAAATTGTTTAAAAACAGTTTATTTTAGAAGCACAGCCATTATTTTCTTCCCCCCTTCGGGTTGCATCTATCCTGCGGCACCTCATTAGTGTCATGGAATTAACCTGTGACTATTTTCTGCATAAATTTACATAAATTATAATAATAACGAGGCACGTCCTGTAGTGTAGTCAGAGTTCTATCCACACTAATGTTATCAGACGTGAATGTGATTAAAGCGAGCTGTTTAAGGCATATAGCAGAGCTAAGCTGAGTACATGTTCATAAGTAATGTTTCAAGTTTAAATATAATGACAAAGCACAAAAAAAAAAGTTAGCTCGGCTGCTAGCTACAATTCTGTTGCGAAACGAAGCTCGCGCATTCTCGCTCTCTGTGCTAAGCTACAAGGGCTCGTTCCGGTCTGAGAAGCACCTACTTCAAATGATCCAAGGAGTGGATGTTTTTGGACCTTCCCTGCCCTCCGACCCAGCCCCTGGACCGGCCGAACATAGTGGCGACTTTCTTTTCTTGTGTCACTTTATTTTATTTCTTCCTCGACTCCACTGAAATAATCCATTACGGCTGGAGTGAATGAGAAAACATCGCGAACGTTAGCTCAAACACTGACAAGAAAGGCTGAATCCAGTTCTGTCTCAAAGCCCTATTTCAGTGCACTACATAGGGAAGTAATGTAACGGATTTTGCGCGCTGAACGAGTGCACTAGGGAGCGATTCGAGATTGAACCTTTGCTCGTGCGAGATTCTGACGCTCGTTCTGCCCTGAACATGGGACTTGTAGTTTAATTACAAACGCAGGCGGAGTCAGTGTCGAGTCATAGCTGCCATTTACGGACTACAACTCCCAGAGTATAACATGAATGAAGGATTAGCTGAGGTCATAATAACGCGACGTTTGTTTTTCTGATTTGACACCGATTGTTAATTCTCGCTGCCTAGCTATCTTTTTATTTACTTTAAGCTATGTTTTGTGGCAGAGTAAAGTAGTCGTGTTTGATATTGCAGGTTTTAGAAAAATAATCGACGCGACTTCGAGTGAGAGAAAATTCGAAAGGATTTAAAAATGGATGTTGAGTTCAGAATGCGGTTCTGGACGTGAACACGCGCTGATTGGTGTGCAGGAAATGAAGTGATCCAGGACCGCTTGGAATGTTAAGAGACGTTTTAAATGATAAAAACGTGCTGATTTTTGCCGAGTCGTCTTTTTCCCCCCCGAGGTGATGGGATGTTGGAGATTGTACACAGTCAGCTCATGCGTGTGAAGGAGTGGATGTGCTGCAGTTGGCCTGTTCATTCACCGGCCACACACCAGAGCCTTTAACAGACTGGACAGGATTTAAAAAATTTCCCAATCCTCCACTACAGTCATGCACCAGAAGAAGCCATCCATCCTGCACTTCATCTTCATCAAATAAACCTTTTCCGTATGTTTACAGGATTTGCCCCATGAGACAAGACCACATGTCTGAGGGTCTATGCCACACTCCGTCTATTTCACATTAGATTCTGTGGAATCTTTAATCGACGTCCTTCCATATATGTTTTATCTCGGCCTCTTCTTTGTAAACGTCCTCATCCTCTACTATGCCTTTCTAATGGAATACATCGTGCTGAATGTGGGGATTGTGTTCCTGCCCGAGGACATGGACCAGGCTCTGGTGGATCTGGGTGTCCTCTCTGACCCGGCGTCCGCCCCGTATGAGACAGACACAGAGTTTGATGTGTTTGAGGGATATCTGGAATAGGGTTAAGACGGACAGATCATGGCTCGAGAAGGCATTGTGTATAACACAGTCAAGGACTGGAGCACTGACGATGATTGCTGTTGCTGTGAGAAAATGGTGCCTTGGTCATCGCATCAAAGAAACCTGAGCATGAAGAAGTAAGCAAACATATGCTGTTTTGAATTAGTCCACAGTAAAGACCTCTATGATTGATTTTACAAGCTAAAAAATAAGCAAGGGATTGAACACAGTCCAGGTCCTGCTGCGACAGTAAAATAATCAGTGACAAGGTGATGTGATGAAGTGGAGTTCCTGTTCCCTTCCTGAAGTGTTTTATTCCCCTTCTACGACAGCCATTTTCCAACATTTTAAAATGGTTTATTAATGAACAAACAAATCATACTCTTTCTTCATGTATCATAACACTGAATGCTGTGGAACATCCACAAAACACATTTGTACCTCTTTTTGTTTTTAATGTTCTAGCAGCTATAAATATTCATTCCCTCACCAGCCTCTGTTTAAATCTCTCCCGTGTCAAAAAAATATAAAGTTCCAGCACTGACACTGGAGACTCCTTCCATAAATGTGACATAAACTTGCAATCTCTTTCCAGACGACGTCTCCATATCAACAGTGACACATTCTTAAAATTGTATGTGAATGAGCCATTATTGTTTCTTTCGTAGTGTGCATTAATATAAACCTGCTCTTCTAGAAAATGATTCAACACCTTCTGACCAGTCAGAATCCAACAGTGCTGTGGATTAACGTCATTGAGTGTATCGTGTCTCCTCAGGTTGTCCAGGCTCAAGAAAAATGATGTGTAACAAATCTGATCAGGTGGAATTTTCCCAGGGAAAAGCCAGACGTCCATGGCAGAAGGTTCTCCATAAAACAAAACGGATCGGATCGACGTAGGACAGGACATCACTTACACTGACACTGTGGCTCTCGAATCACCAAGCTGGCTTAGTTTTAGTTTGAGTCTGATGTGTTGTTCAAGCTGCGAGATTCAGAGCTTCACTGCATTTCAGAATATAGATATATTTTTTATTCAGTAAATTAATGAAGCACTTAACGTTTTACACTTTCATTTCAGCCGGAGGAGTCTGTCTGAGTTCTGCATGTTTTTTAAAAAATCTGTTATTTTCTCAATTAGATGATTTAGGTGAGCAATACCTCTGTGAGACAGACGTTATGTTCTCAGTATTGTGCTGCTTTGGAAGAGTGTGAGAGCTGTACGCTTGTGACATGCTGGAAAACATCGATTTGTTCCAATTGATGGATTTCAGAGATGAACTCAGTCTGCGCACAGATACAGTATACTGTGTGTATATGATAAATATATATTTAATAAATAATTAATTTCACTTTATGCAGCTTGGACATTGTGATGCTTTCTTCAGTTCTCTTTCAGTCCACATGCATTGTAGAAATATTCTTTTAACATACTTTATAAAACACACACGATGATAATAATAATAATAATAATAATAAATAATAACTGACCATTTATTTCTTTACAAAAAGGTACTTTATTAGGCAGAAGCCAAAAACATATCAGACAGAAACATTGCAACACAAAAACAACGCACCGTAGAACATTAGTGTCTTTGCAGAGGCGTCAGCATTCAGTAAAGTGTGCGTACCTGAAGAACATAGTGTAAGGAGCAGCAGTCTTTTTCTTTTCCTTTTGAAATAAAATGTGAATTATTGCGCTTTTATCCTGCAGTCTTGAATCTGAAGATGCTCAAAAACTCCATAAGGAATACAGTCGTTCCACATTCTGGAAAAAAAATCGAGATAAAAATAATAAATGATTAAAGTGAAACAGGATGAGAGAACTGTGGGTGGTGGGTCCTTGAATGATTTTTTGGGAGTGAAGTGAAAGGAAAAAATCATGAAAAGAACAAGAGGATGGGAATGAGAGACATTTTAGTTTGGGAAACGTGTTCAAATCTTAATAAAAATCAATAAATTAAATTTTAAAAAAAGGTGCTTTTCTTTTTTCCATGTTACTTTCAGGCATGAAAGATCTCGAATATTTCGATTTATGTTAAAGGAGAAAAACAAAAAGAAACTCTGAGGGGCTGAGAACAATTTCAAACACATTTACATCATCATATAGTACATTTCATGATGATGGTGATGATGCATATGAAATCTGAAACTCATATTTAAAAATAACCCACAATTTGAAGTTTGTGTGTGTGTGTGTGTGTGTGTGTGTGTGTGTAGGTGACTTACTGAAGAGATTTCACACTTGGCGAGTCCTTTAATGCAGCACTGAGCTTTTTGGCTCCAATGTCTGTGAACTTGTTGTACTTCGCACTGAGGACAGAAAAATAATGTATTATTATTATTATTATTATTATTGTGTTAATTATCATCAGAAGTCTCAAATTACAAGAATACAAGTTCTTAAATCTCAGGAAAAAAAAATTCACAATTTATACACAAGAGTTAAAAAGTTTGGAGTCACAGGAGCACCATAAAAAGAATAAATCTGCAAAAAAAAAATCAGAAAATCAAGAAATAGTAAAAGAATAGGAAAATAAACACTTCTCTTTATTGCTTTTGTGATTCCCGATTGTTTTTTCATTTCCTTGAGTGTCCAAGCTGTCAATCAGCTGGCTGTGGGCGGGCCTTCCTGTTCATGCTGAGTTGTCAGCTCCTGCACACATGAATCGTTCTTTGCGTAGTGTGAATGCGGTCGTGGTTTGAATCGGGAGGGAAGGAGAGGATTCGTTTCTTTTCTGCGGCTCTCTGAGAACAGCGTTCTGTTTCTCCACGTTATTTTTCCATGACTTTAGGCGTTGCATTTATGGTTTGTTTTTGTCCAACCAGCATGATCTGATCGAGTCCTGGAATAAAGGTGAAATTTTTATTCACTGCTCACCAGAGCTGAGAATCGAACCAGCGAACTTCGAGCCAATTTCAAGTCACAGAAAAATAACGTGGGGAAACGGAACACTGTTCTCAGAGAACCGCAGAAAGGAAGCGAATCCTCTCCTTCCCTCCCGATTCAAACCGCAACCGCGTTCACACTGCGCAGAGAACGATTCATGTGTGCAGGAACTGACGACTCAGCATGGACAGGAAGGCCCGCCCACAGCCAGCTGATTGACAGCTTGGACACTCAAGGAAATGAAAAAACAATCAAGAAAAAAAGGCAATAAAGAAAAGCAATTATTTTATTTTGTTATTTATTTTCTTATGTTTATTTCTGCATTTATTTTGTATTCTTTTATTCATTTTATTTTTATTTTTTGCAGATTTATTATTTTCTATGACTCCCCTGTGACTCCATATTACCCATTATTTATTTATTTAGCTGCTGATTTTTAAACCTCTTTGGTCTGAGCTCTGCAGTAATGATCCTCAACTCTGGTTTCAGTTTCAGTTTCAGCTCAGACACACACACACACACACTCAGGACGACACCTAGAGGATGTGTGTGTGTGTGTGTGTGTGTGCATACTTGCCAACCCTCCCAATTTCGACGGGAGGCTCCCGATTTTAGCCTCCGCCTCCCGATCATATTTGTTAAAAACTGGATAATTTCCCTGTCATGAAAATGCCAGGCTGAATCTCGTTGAGGTCTTTTATTAATAACTCAAGCACACACGACGTACATAACACATGCTTCTAACCTAGCATCTTCCTGAACAACTGACTAAATTCCCAGAAGCCTTAGCTTCACGTAATGACGTCACCAATATGCGTATGATAACTGATAAACATTACATTGCATCACATCTTCCCCCTTAGTTAAGTAAATCATTACCACAAAATCAATACCCTGTTTATAACTAAAACCTTCACTGCCAAATTTACTTTCAAATAAACCTGTAATAATGCATAACATGAACGGCTGGTAATTACTTCAAATCTTTGTTACTGTTATTCTTACTTGCTTCATTTAGGTACCATTAAACAAATGAACTCATTAATGAACTGTTTAACTCATTAACTCAAGTATCACTACCTGTTAAACATCCACAACATAAAAATTCAACATTTCAAATCATTTTACATTCTTGTTACATTTCTCTTTTTTTTCACAATATTTTCCTTTTTTTTTTTCTCTTACCACCTTCAGTTCTATTTAGCCACATAGTCCTTGAACCAGATAGGAGGGCTAATAACTCTCGCAGATGATCTTTTGGGGGTGGTAGGTGGTAGGCTTTGGGACACAGTGGGACCGGGAGTGACAGGCCCCACCGAAGGAAGGGAAGGGGAACCCGGGTCACAGGAACTGAGATGGCTCTGGTCACTAGTCTCTGATGCAGTGACCTGTTCTGATGACCCCGGCACTTCCTGGATGTGTCTCCGGTTCCGACGGGTGAGTGTCCCTTGGTCTGTTTGGACATAGTAGGACCTGGGCTCAGGTGCCTGTGCGATGACTTTTGCTGGAGTCTTCCAGCCTTTCTCTCCATCCAACTTGATGTTGACGTGTTGACCCGACTGCAGTACAGGTAAGGGCCGTGCTGAGTGTCGTCTGTTGTAAAAGAAACAGTAGGCACTTTTGGTTTGTTGGTCTTTGCTCTTCACAGCATCGTAGTCAATGGGACTTGGAGCCAGCTGCGCAGGTAGGATGGGAACCGTCGTCCTGATCTGTCGTCCGATGGCGAGTCGTGCTGGACTCAGACCTGTTGCGGTGATTGGAGTAGCCCTGTAGCTCATAAGGGCTAGGTGAGGATCTAGCTGCCGCAGGATGCGCTTTGCTGTGGCAACACTCCGCTCTGCTGCCCCATTGGCTTGTGGATAATGGGGACTGGACGTTGTGTGTTTGAAGTTGTACTGTTCACTGAATGCTTGAAACTCGGCTGAAGTGAACTGGGTACCATTATCTGATACCAGCTCCAGGGGGATGCCCCACCTGATGAACATGCTTTTCAGGCGAGCAATCACTTGCTGACTGGTGGTGGTAGTCAGCTGTGCGATTTCAATGTCACGTGAGTAATAGTCCACAACAATGAGGTACTGTTTACCATCTTGTTCACAGAGGTCAGCGGCAATTCTTTGCCACGGACCACCGGGCAGGGGCGTGGTCATCAGTGGCTCGTGCCTCTGCATAGGCTTGTTCTTCAGGCAAAATCAACATGCTCTCACCATTTCAGTGATGGCACAGCCAATCCCTGGCCACCACACCGACATGCTGGCCCTTCTGCGACACTTAGTGAGCCCCTGATGGCCTTCATGTAGCTGGGACAGTACGTCTGCTTGCATTGAGCGAGGAATGATGAGTCTGTCGTCATACAAGAGAAGTCCTTCTGCTTCTGACAAGTGTGCCCTGGCGGCATGGAACCCGTCTAATGTGTATGGAATGCGTGCTAGCTCACCTGGCCAGCCGGCTCTGGTGTAGCGGATGACAGTCTGGAGATCAGTGTCCTGGCCAGTGGCTGCCCTAATCACGTCCAGTTTGTCACCTGTTATTGGTCTTGTTCTGATCACAGCTTGTACGTAGGCCTTTACCTCGCGCTCCGTGTCAGATGCATCTCTGTCTGGCAGAGGATTGCGTGACAATGTATCTGCCACAACAAGTTGCTTTCCTGGGACGTGCACGGCGTCTGCATTGAATTTCATGAGACGCATCAGCAATCGCTGACATCTTACAGGTGCCTTGTTGAGGCTGTATGAGTTTATGAAAGGGATGAGTGGCTTGTGATCAGTTTGCAAACAGAATTTCTCCATGCCCTGCAGATACCTGGTAAACCGCTCACATGCCCATACGCTGGCGAGACACTCTTTCTCGATCTGGGAATACCGTCGCTCGGCTTCCGTCAACGTTCTGGAACAGAAGGCCACTGGTCAGAGTCCGTTCCCCTGCTCCTGTAACAACGCAGCCCCCAGACCAAAGCTACTGGCATCAGCACTGACTACAGTTGGTCTGGTTGCGTCGTAGTACGCCAGCACTGGCGCGGAGGTCAGCATTTGCTTTACCCTCTTGAACGCTTGCTCCTGTGCCTCTCCCCAAACCCACACCGTGTCCTTTTTAAGCAGGCTGTTGATGGGGTGCATGACAGATGAGAGGTCAGGGAGGAATTTCCCCAAATAGTTGATCATTCTGATGGTCTGCCGTAACTCTGTCATGTTGGTGGGACTCGGTAGCTCTGTTATTGCTCTGACTTTGCTCGCATCCGGCCTGATGCCGTCTTTCCCTATCACGTGGCCAAAGTACTGGATCTCAGATTTTCCAAACTGGCACGGTTGAGCTTTAGTCCAGACGCTCTGATGGTCTCCAGCACCTTTCGAAGATTCTCATCGTGGTCCTTTCTGTCCTTGCCGAAGATCAGAATGTCATCCATGACCACCACGGTGCCTTCATGGTCTCTCAGGAGGGCACTCATTTTCTGCTGGAAAATTTCCAGGGCCGAGGTTATGCCAAACGGCAGCCTCCGGAAACAGAAACGACCCACCGGCGTGATGAACGTCGTCAGCCTCCTGCTACCGGCATCAAGTGGTATTTGCCAAAATCCACTGGATGCGTCGACAGTGGAGAACACAGTAGCGCCTGAGAGCTTTGGTGCGATGTCTTCAAGCGTGGGCAGGATGAATCGCTCACGTTTCACTGCCTTGTTTAGTTTTGTCAAATCAGCACAGATTCTGGGCTTTTTGTTCTTTTTGATCACCGGCACCATGGGGGCGCACCAATCAGTGGCTTCGTGCACCTCTTCTATGATGCCCAAGGACTGCATGCATTTCAGCTCCTCTTCCACTTGAGGCAGGATCGGGAAGGGAATGCGGTAAGGTGTGGCGATGCTATAAGGAGTGGCATTGGGCTGGAGCTCAATTTTCACAGGCTCACATTTCAAAAGTCCAATATCTCCAAAAACATCCTCGAAAGTTTCAATTCCATCCACTCTGTGAATTAACCCCATTTCGGTAGCTATTCTCCTACTCAGCAGGTTGGTGGTGAATGGGCCCCTCATCACATAAATCCAGAATTGGTGAGTCACACCACGTTTCTCAGTCTCTGCTAAGAATTTGCCTTTGCAATCCAGCTTTCCACCAGGACTAGTGAAAACTGCATTTGTTTCATTCAAAACAGGGCGCTGGGGCAGGCTGAGGAATGTCTGCTCTGATATCACTGTAATATATGCGCCTGTGTCAATTCTAAATTGCACAGTGCTCCCTTTAATTTGCAGATCTGTAAGCCACTTGTCTTCGTCGACTTCGGTGTTCTCAGTAACGGCTCCTAAGAACCAAGAGCTGCCCTCATCACTATCGCTGTTAGCTGCTGCCACTGTTCTTACTGCCTTCGTTTTGCACATCACTTCAAAGTGTCCCTTTTTACTGCATTTACGGCACTGTTTGCCGTTTGCCAGACATGCTCCGAACTCATGCACTCTGCCACATCTCGAACATCCATCTTCCTGTTTCAGTTGCCCTCTTTTAGCTTTAGCATTACTTTGTTTTTTCTCTGTCTGTTTGAATTGCTTTGGTTTACACGTGATTGCACTTACTTCACTCTCTGGGGATCTGGCAGTGAGGCTTTGTGCCTTGATGAGCTCTGACTGTTGCACAATGTTGATGGCTTTTTCTAAAGTCAAATCCGGTTCGAGCTGCAGTTTCTGAGACACCTCCATGTCCACTAATCCAATGACAATACGATCCCGTATCTGTTCATCTTTCGTAGCACCGAAATCGCAGTACTCCGCCAGTTCATACAAATGTCTCACAAACGCCTCTACGCTCTCCCCTTGCCATTGCGAGCGCCTGTGGAAGCATGCACGCTCGTGGATGACATTCTGCTTGGGAACAAAGTGTTCGTCAAACTTTTTCATCGTTTCCCCGTAATAATCCTCAACATCCTCAGGAAAAGTGAATGTGCTGAATATGAGCTCTGCTTCCTTACCCATGGCGTAGAGCAGTGTGTTGACTTGGATTTCGCCGTCCTCCTTGTCGAGTTTTGTAGCAACTCGGTAGCGAGAGAAGCGCTGTCTCCATACCGGCCATGTTGACGGTTGGGTGAAGTAAAATGACTCCGGCGCATGAAACTTGGCCATCTCGTTGCATCACACTCCCGGTTTTGGGAAATCCCTCCCACCAAGTTAAAAATACTCCCGATTATGTCCAATCAGAATCATATGAGAAACACTGCTGACGTCAACTGATTTTTAACCAATAGAACGAACAGAATGACAGTCACTTCTGTAATGTAGGATTCACCCAGGCTGTCCGACATTTTTTTACAAGCAGTCATTCATCATGGTCACTAAACCCAATACCACACAGCAAAAATCTCATCTCATTATCTCTAGCCGCTTTATCCTTCTACAGGGTCGCAGGCAAGCTGGAGCCTATCCCAGCTGACTATGGGTGAAAGGCGGGGTTCACCC
Source organism: Neoarius graeffei (assembly GCF_027579695.1). NCBI lineage: Eukaryota > Metazoa > Chordata > Actinopteri > Siluriformes > Ariidae > Neoarius > Neoarius graeffei. The sequence continues at coordinate 2,339,027 of NC_083588.1, forward strand.
TGGACAAGTCGCCAGGTCATCACAGGGCTGACACATAGACACAGACAACCATTCACACTCACGGTACGGTCAATTTAGAGTCACCAGTTAACCTAACCTGCATGTCTTTGGACTGTGGGGGAAACCAGAGCACCCGGAGGAAACCCACACGGACAACATGCAAACTCCGCACAGAAAGGCCCTTGGAGGCCCCGGGGCTCGAACCCAGGACCTTCTTGCTGTGAGGCGACAGCGCTAACCACTACACCACCGTGCCGCCCCATGGCAAAAATCTGAATGCAAATACCAGGTTGCATGGGAGAATGAATTTCCATGGATAAGCAAATGTTCGACCAGCCAGACCAACGCATTTTGCAAGGTAAGACTACAAAGCGTACAATACAATATTCAGGCAGGAGATTTTTCAGCTAAAAATCTGATTTAAAACTTCCCATTCATTGTTATTATATTAAAATTCAAGACAAGAGTATTATTTCAGATTTTTCACTCTGTGCTCTCTCATGCCTGGTACATGAATCCCATAACCTATAGTAACTGATAGAACAATAATATCAACAATTCAAAAACTCTTTAACCGTATAAATTTCAAATGGTTTGCAATTAATTGGGATCCACTGTTTTTATCATTTCAACCGCGCATCAGACCCTCGTCCAATTGAAAAGGTCATTCATGCACTTTTCTCCCCCAGGAGAATTTTGAAAAGTTGTCAAGTATATGTGTGTCCCCTGCCTTTCATGTCTTTCTTTCTTTCTTTCTTTCTTTCTTTCTTTCTTTCTTTCTTTCTTTCTTTCTTTCTAACTTGACACACTGATGATGAAATGTGAGTTTAATGATTAATTCCCAAGCTGAGAAATTTAATACATTCTCTAACTATTTTTAGTCCCAAAGCAACAGACCTTCAATGATCAAAGATATTGGAAAAATTATGACCAGAAAAATGGCAGAAAAAAAATCAATGGCATCAAAATTCCAAGTTCAGACACTCAAGGTAGGCTTGAAAAACAAAATAAAATAAAACTAGAAAAGCACTTGGAGAGCGCAGACCTCCGCCAAGAATCCTTTAAAAAATTCCGGGATCCAGACGGTGATCCGGATCACCACCAAAATTTAATGGATTGTTACTTGTGCCCAGTCACACCTCTGGAAAAAATTTCAGAGCAATCCGTTCATAACTTTTTCCGTAATGGTGCGAACAGACAAACCAACAAACAAACAAACCAACGCTACCGAAAACATAACCTCCTTGGCGGAGGTAATAAAATCAATAGAATAAAAAGCCTTTCTTTAAAAAAAATAAAAAAAATCACACCAACGAGTGTCGGCCTGTGCCTTCTTCAGGGTTAAGTGGTCGAGCACCTGGACTTAAATTTTTCTGGTCATAATTCTTCCACAATCGTTGATTATTCTTCCCTTCCTTGTGCAGCAGTGGTTTGAGGGACAACAGTTCCATCTTTACTTCTCTTTTCAACCTGAAATGATCATGAAGGTCAGTGAAGGTTCTCTCCATGTAACCCTCATCAGGTCAGGGGTGGGTTTCCCAAAAGCATCGTAGCACAAAGATCATCGTTAAATGGCAGAGCGAGCATCACAATGAACACTCTCCTAATTAAGATGCTCTTAGCGTTAAGAGGCTTTTGGGAAACCGACCACCAGATCAGTGGAAGCCCTGAACATGGATGTGTGCTGACTTCAGTGTGTTCGAAGAGAAAGCTCCAGTTCTGTGTCAGGCTGAAACCTGAGCCATGTGTTAAAAAAGTGCACCTCACAGTGAGCTTTACTGAGGAATGGGACTTACTCCAGGTGGAGCAGAGACGTCATGAGCGGTAAAACCGACGCCAAGCTCTCAGCTCCGCTGTCCCCGATCACGTTTCCATACAGGCTGAAGGAGGTGAGAGTGAAAATATTACTGCTTCCTTCCGAAACACACACACTGATAGTGCACCTGTGTGCAGCTCTCATCATTCAAATGAATAAAGTGGGCGTGGCAGGTGGTACCTGAGGCTCTGCAGTGAGGACACAGAGGTCAGGGCTTTGGACAGTTTCCGCACTCCACCATCTCCGATGCAGTTCTGAGAAAGACTGGAATGTTGGAGGAAGGAGTTTAACGTTACATACGCTGTGACACTTCCACTGAGAGATTTTATAAATAATCAGTAAATTGAGGAACGTGTGCGAGACTGACTTCAGCAGCTTCAGAGATGACAGCGAGCTCAGCACACCAGCCAAATGTTCAGCTTCCATGTCCCCCAGTTTATTATTCTCCAGACTAGAAGAGAAAAACACAGCAAAGGGTTAATGAGAGGCACAGCGAGGCATGAACACGGCCGACTGTACGACACTCCGCCAACGTCAACATCAGGTTTACAATTTTTTACAGGAAAAAAAAAACAGAAAAACTCTCTCAAGGGAAACATTTAGCAGAGCTTCTCATCTCTTCATTAGATTCTTTACATTTTCTTTCTTTCTCCCTTCCATCCTTCCTTCCTTCATTTTTTGTTTGTTTCTTTCTGAACATCTTCCTTCATCTATTTCCTTCCATTCTAAATGTCTTCTTTCTTTATTTATACATTTCTTTTTCCTTGTTTTGTCTTTCTAAATATCTTCCTTCATCTCCTTCCTTCCATTGTTTTTCTTTTGAAATGTCCTCTTTCTAAATTCCTTTGTTTTTTTCTTTCGAAGTATCTTTCTACAGTGTTGCTTGAAAGTTTGTGAACCCTTTAGAATTTTCTATATTTCTGCATAAATATGACCTAAAACATCATCAGATTTTCACACAAGTCCGAAAAGTAGATAAAGAGAACCCAGTTAAACAAATGAGACAAAAATATTATACTTGGTCATTTATTTATTAAGGAAAATAATCCAATATTACATATCTGTGAGTGGCAAAAGTATGTGAACCTTTGCTTTCAGTATCTGGTGTGAGCCCCTTGTGCAGCAATAACTGCAACTAAACGTTTGCGGTAACTGTTGATCAGTCCTGCACACCGGCTTGGAGGAATTTTAGCCCGTTCCTCCATACAGAACAGCTTCAACTCTGGGATGTTGGTGGGTTTCCTCACATGAACTGCTCGCTTCAGGTCCTTCCACAACATTTCCATTGGATTAAGGTCAGGACTTTGACTTGGCCATTCCAAAACATTAACTTTATTCTTCTTTAACCATTCTTTGGTAGAACGACTTGTGTGCTTAGGGTCATTGTCTTGCTGCATGACCCACCTTCTCTTGAGATTTAGTTCACAGACAGGTGTCCTGACATTTTCCTTTAGAATTCGCTGGTATCATTCAGAATTCATTGTTCCATCAATGATGGCAAGCCGTCCTGGCTCAGATGCAGCAAAACAGGCCCAAACCATGATACTACCACCATCATGTTTCACAGATGGGATAAGGTTCTTATGCTGGAATGCAGTGTTTTCCTTTCTCCAAACATAATGCTTCTTATTTAAACCAAAAAGTTCTATTTTGGTCTCTTCCATCCACAAAACATTTTTCCAATAGCCTTCTGGCTTGTCCACGTGATCATTAGCAAACTGCAGACGAGCAGCAATGTTCTTTCTGGAGAGCAGTGGCTTTCTCCTTGCAACCCTGCCATGCACACCATTGTTGTTCAGTGTTCTCCTGATGGTGGACTCATGAACATGAGCCAATGTGAGAGAGGCCTTCAGTTGCTTAGAAGTTACCCTGGGGTCCTTTGTGACCTCGCCAACTGTTACACGCCTTGCTCTTGGAGTGATCTTTGTTGGTCGACCACTCCTGGGGAGGGTAACAATGGTCTTGAATTTCCTCCATTTGTACACAATCTGTCTGACTGTGGATTGGTGGAGTCCAAACTCTTTAGAGATGGTTTTGTAACCTTTTCCAGCCTGATGAGCATCAACAACGCTTTTTCTGAGGTCCTCAGAAATCTCCTTTGTTCATGCCATGATACACTTCCACAAACATGTTGTGAAGGTCAGACTTTGATAGATCCCTGTTCTTTAAATAAAACAGGGTGCCCACTCACACCTGATTGTCATCCCATTAATTGAAAACACCTGACTCTAATTTCACCTTCAAATTAACTGCTAATACTACAGGTTCACATACTTTTGCTACTCACAGATATGTAATATTGGATCATTTTCCTCAATAAATAAATGACCAAGTATAATATTTTTGTCTCATTTGTTTAACCGGGTTCTCTTTATCTACTGTTAGGACTTGTGTGAAAACCTGATATTGTTTTAGGTCATATTTATACAGAAATATAGAATTCTAAAGGGTTCACAAACTTTCAAGCACCACTGTATCTATCTTTCTTTCTGTCTCTTTCCAAACATCTTTGTTTCTTTTTTACTATCTTCCCATTTCTTTCTTTCTTTCTTTCTTTCTTTCTTTCTTTCTTTCTTTCTTTCTTTCTTTCTTTCTTTCTTTCTTTCTTTTCCTTCCTTCCTTGTTCTTTGTTCTCTGGCCTTCTTTCTCCAGGATATAAAATCAGGGTAGAACCTGCTTTCTGAGATTTTTAATTCTTACAGTGTTTTCACTCTGACCTCTGGTAAAAAGAAAAGGTCCCACAGGTGAGTGTTGAGAAGAAGAGAGCTTACTCCAGGTGATGAAGAGACTGAAGAGCAGGTAAGATCTCCATCAGCCGGAGAAAAACCTTAGGGCCGTTCTGCTGGCCGAGCCTTTAGTACATAAAGAGAACACATCACACGGATCAGTGTACACATACACACACAAACACACACACACCACAGTGTTCCCACACACACACACCACAGTGTTCCCATGGACTCATCAATCCTCAACATTCCCCTGTTCACTCCTTACTCCCTGTTACTGTTCCACTGCCTCAGAGCTTCTGTTATCAATTTACAGAAATATTTATACAAAAGAAAAGAACAAAGCCATTTACATGTCCAGCAGGTGTGTGTACGCAAACAGACACCTATTTATTTTAATGTCGAATAACGTGATATGATCAAAGTGTCAATCCTAATAGACGATAAAAGACATCCTAAGAGATTTCACATCAATCCTGAAGAATCTCAAAGATGGAAAAGTCGGATGGAGGATTCAGGAAGAGTCCGACTCAAAACTCTCATCACACACTTTCACATCATCGTGTCAATGTCAAATGAAGTTCTCAACTCATTATCTCTAGCCGCTTTATCCTGTTCTACAGGGTCACAGGCGAGCTGGAGCCTATCCCAGCTGACTACGGGCAAAAGGCGGGGTACACCCTGGACAAGTCGCCAGGTCATCACAGGGCTGACACATAGACAACCATTCACACCTATGGTCAATTTAGAGTCGCCAGTTAACCTAACCTGCATGTCTTTGGACTGTGGGGGAAACCGGAGCACCCCCACGTGGACAACATGCAAACTCTGCACAGAAAGGCCCTCGCCGGCCACAGGGCTCGAACCCGGCCCTTCTTGCTGTGAGGCGACAGCACTAACCACTACACCACCATGCTGCCTGTCAAATGAAGTTAAATTTGAATAATACAAGTTTTTACGAGTAAAAATCTAAATGAATTTAAACAATTATTATTCTGACATTTTATTGTGGCCGCATCAGTAAAGAGATTGAATAACAAGCTGACTGCAGTAATTCCTCACGGGTCACATGACATGATGCGAGTTGTTTGTATGTGACAGTTTACTGGCCAGTGACAGTGTTAGCAAATACTCCACAATGCATATATCGTGGCGAAAATCATCATCTTTACAACTGCTTAGAATCGTTTTAAAGTGATGCATTCTGTACATTGTTGGTGAAAGAAAATCACAAGATGAGGACGAAGAACTTCCAAGCACAAATCAAGACAGGAAAAGTGGGAAATGTTCTGCAAGCACAGCGAGGAGGATTTCAAATGTTCATGTGTGTGCACAGGCAGTGTGTATCTGGAGCAGGTTTGTTAAAACAAGGCCGAGAAGCAAAACATGAAAACCTGAGCACATAAACCAAAAGAAACATTTGAAGGAAATGCGTTTTCATGATGCAAGTTAAGACTGCTGTAAATTCAGGAGGTACTTGTGCTGCCTTCAAGCGCAGTCAGAAATCTCATAATTGGCGAACACATATGAACGCTATCACAATGTCATCAATTTGCATTTTTCTACAGTTGCATTTTTCTGAGTTGGGGCGTTGGGGTACGTTCATCAGTCTGAAAGGAAAATAGGTTGACTTTATGGCCACACTTTAGCCAACTGGTGATTTCATTGTCTAAGTAAACATCAGATTCTACATCATAAGTTTTGGGGGCCTTTTTTAAAAAAGAATAAATATTCTTTACATTTCCAATCATCTGAAGAGATGGCGGAGGTTAATGGAGGATCTGCTGCCAAGTCTAATCCGAAACACAACAATCTTGTCCAAGATGGCAGACAAATATGATTTGAACAGGTTTTGGTTTGTAGAATGAAGTAAATTTTGTAGGTGTAGGACTCACTCGTACTCCAGCTTGTGAAGATGCCTCACCGCTGGGATGCCGTCCTCCAGAGCCGGCTCAGCCTCGCTGAAAACACAACAATGACAGTCACTACAACAGGCGACACAAATGTTTTATTCTCTGCTCACTGGATAATTGAGCATCGTGTGCCATTACTGTAAACGCAAATCTCAAGCAAAGAGCACAAAACCCATTTACTCCAATGGAAGATCAGAGGAAGTTGATGAATCAATCAATCAAATGTTTCGTGAGAAGTGTCAGTCAACAGGGTTTGTAACAGTAGCCTGGGACTAATTTTTCAAAGGGAAGAACTTGTAGTAAGGATGGTATATAGATATCACAGAATCTTCAAGAAAGTGGAAAGTAAGCAGAACTACATTTTACGTTTTTGAAGTTGGTTAAAAGTGGATGAGAGCTGCTTTGGTAAGACAGAGTATTCCTTTAAACAGTCCATCACTGTTCTTAGTGAGACTATCTACACATCTACGCAACACTCATCATTAAAGTGTTGTTGATGTCTCACCATAAGGGCAGCTTCTTCTCATTGTGGATTTGGACAAGAATGACCAGGTTCTCCACATGAGACACCCGAGACACCTTCAGTGGGTTTATAGTAAACTTTTCAATGGCAGTTTTCAAACTCAGTTTATCGTTGCTGTGATGCAGGTCCTCCCACAGGTGAATGGTGTCCATCGTAGGTGCCCTGTTGGGGCGGAAAAGGCAATAAAGAACACTTAAAAACCAAGCTATAGCTTTATGAACATGAATATTTCAAATATTTACAGAATATCTCAAATCATATAGACAGGATTTTGACAACAAGAATTAATATACGAATAAATTTCAGTGTCAAAATTTTATCCATCTTAATACATCTAGACTTGTCAGTATATCTTGCCGACCTTTACTTTAAACGATTTGCCAAATTAAGAATGCTGCTGGTGATTTAAAAAAAAAAATTGCAACTCGAAAATTAATACCTTGGTCATGAGTTAAAATGGGTGGTCTTAGATTGCTTAATATGCTCACTGGCGGTCGATTCACCGCCTTTGGGACCAAAGATGGCCGACAAACAAGTTCTGGAAGTGTCTGAAATTGTGGGAAAAAAATCTCGGAATCTTGTGATTGCTGACGAATCACCAATAGGAGCAATCCTGCATGATTGGACTTCTGCGAGAGAATGTACTGTATGAACTAAAGTACAGGATACGTGAACGTGCACAGAATTTGACCGAGATTTTATTGGCAACATCTTGTTCATCATAATGTGGAACAAACTTCTAATACTCTCAGAATGAAGTGAACTTAAAAACATGGATTTCTCACCGGAATGATGCCACACAGTCCAGCGCGACCAGGTCTTTGAGACCACTGAGTGGAACGCAGGTGTCCCTCAGGTCAATAGAAAAAGTCTGTTTGTGTCCTTTGGTATGGAAGAAAAGATGCCAAACAACATAGACGTCCACTGGAGAGAGCTGAGCTCCACAAAACGACAGATTGTCAGGAAGGTTTTTGACCAGAAGTTTGGCGAGTTTGACATTTCTGGTTTCGTACACACAGTGAAATAGTTCCAGTAACCTGCTGGGAATCAGCTTGTCTGGTTTCAGATTCTCCAGATGAGTTTCCACCGCTTTTCTTTTGGCCTGTAGGTCAGTACTGGTTTGGAAATACCTACAACAGTAGGATGTGTTTTTCTGAAACAGTAATCCCATTATGAACCGTTGTAGCATATCCTGCCATTCTCCTTGAGATTTCCTTTTCCGTTGGTGGAATGTGGTCTGAGCCAGCAGAGTTTTATCATTCAGCTCACTGGAATGTACCAAATGCAGGGCACTTAGAAGGTTCTGCACAAAAAGATTAACAAAATAAGTGACCTGGTTGTTGCCATGTTCTTCGCATTGTGTCTGTGTCATCAGAATCCCAGAGCTGAGTCCATAATCTACCAGCTTTTTGTTTTGATTTTGGTTTAAAAGGGAGTTTTGAGTCTTAAATCCATCCCATGCTACATTACACAACTGTACAATGTTCTGTTTGGATCCCTGAAGGTTATCATTCAGCTCTCGATGCTGGTTGAGCACTATTTGATATAAATCCGTAAGAGTAGATGGCAAAGGATCATCTTTTCTTTTTTGATGCTCTGACAAAAAGCACGTAAGGCGACACAGCAAAGGGTTCGAGCATAAGCTGAAAATGTATTTTTGGTTCTTGATTCTTCTTAGTGCATCAACTTTCTCTGAAACATCCCTGAAATAGTTTGAAACATACATTTCTATGTCCTTTGGAGAAAAGCAACTTAACTCCAAGATACTGTCTACTTTACGCAGCAGCTGATTCAAGACATCTTTGGGTCGGGTGGCGATCAAAAGAGTGCACCCTGACAGAATCTTTTTCTGGAACAAACCAGAAAATAGCTGCCTGATACTGTAGTTGCCATCTGTGGCTGAGGTAGCGGGGGATTGAAGAAGACCTTCAAGGTCTTTCATGTCATCGAAACTGTCAAAAACAATGAGAACGTTCTCTGGAAAGGAGAGAACGTGTTTGAAGACAGCCTCAGAATCTTCACACCGAGGAGACATGGATGAGTCAAATAGCAAACTCTTCAAACTGAAGCTAGCCTGAGTCAAATTGAGAACCTTGCAATTCAGCAAAAAGATGAACTGGAACTGCTGAAGGCCACCAGTGGACCAGTCCAAGGCCAAACGCTGGACAAATGTGCTTTTTCCCATGCCAGCTTTCCCAAGGATGGTAATCAGGTGCTTGTTATTAGATCCACAGTTTTGGAAAACATGGCTCCTGTGCATCATGGCTTTCTTTCGCTCTGAGTCACTGAGCACCACAAGTTCCTTCTCTAAACATTTGTTTGCATTCTTTCCAGTCCTGATTATAAGCTTCCTTTGCACCAGTGGTGTGTCTATGTAGTGAGACTCCATGATCATTCCTCCTTGCATCATGCTGCACATTTCTCCTAGGTGTGACTTCAAGTGCTCGATGAAGTCTTGAACATTCTCTGTGCAAGAAATACATTTTAGAGATAATTTATATGAGCTTGAAATGATCATTTGGACAAAGAAATAACCTAGTAACTTTCTTTATTTTGTCTTACTTGGTATTACTGGCATCTTCTTGATTTCCTGGGTTGCAGGAAGATACTCTTTGGAGGGCGATGTGTCTGTGATGCAACAAAATCAGGCAAAATAAAACAAAGGGTTCGAGAAAAACGGCCAATTAATGATCAGCCACTGAAATACTGATTACAGTATACCATATAAGCAAAGACAAGAAGAGTAAATCTACCTTTTGAGGGGGAGACAGGAGCAAGTTGGGATGGAGACTGACCCCTACTCATGCTGTCCGATAATGAGCTTACGGGATTAATGGACACACTGAGCTCCGAAGGAGCCACTGTACCATCGACTGAAAAAACAAAGGACACTTGATAGTTAATGCACATACAATAAGTACCATCATTGTTCTGAACATGTACTTTCTTTTGTCACTTCAATTGAACCAATCCCAAAGTCGCACAATATTTGCTCTGACCTTAATTACTGCATATTTCTTTTTTTTTGTCATATGTTTATTGAGCATCAACAATACAGATCTACAGATTGAAAACAGGGAAATAATTCCCTACATGAAACACAGAATGCTCATATTTTCAGTTTTGCATTTTTCAGAATCCCCCCCCCAAAAAAAAAGAAGAAGAAAAAACAAACAAAAAAAACACAGGACAAGAACACACCTCATCTCATCTCATCATCTCTAGCCGCTTTATCCTGTTCTACAGGGTCACAGGCAAGCTGGAGCCTATCCCAGCTGACTACAGGTGAAAGGCAGGGTACACCCTGGACAAGTCGCCAGGTCATCACAGGGCTGACACATAGACACAGACAACCATTCACACCTGCGGTCAATTTAGAGTCACCAGTTAACCTAACCTGCATGTCTTTGGACTGTGGGGGAAACCGGATGGAGCACCTGGAGGAAACCCACGTGGACACCATGCAAACTCTGCACAGAAAGGCCCTCGCCGGCCACAGGGCTCGAACCCGGACCTTTTTGCTGTGAGGTAACAGCGCTAACCATTACACCACCGTGCTCCCATGTCTCAACATGGTGTGATGAAATGATGGTATACAGTGGTGCTTGAAAGTTTGTGAACCCTTTCGAATTTTCTATATTTCTGCATAAATATGACCTAAAACATCATCAGATTTTCACACAAGTCCTAAAAGTAGATAAAGAGAACCCAGTTAAACAAATGAGACAAAAATATTATACTTGTTCATTTATTTACTGAGGAAAATGATCCAATATTACATATCTGTGAGTGGCAAAAGTATGTGAACCTTTGCTTTCAGTATCTGATGTGATCCCCCTGTGCAGCAATAACTGCAACTAAACATTTGCGGTAACTGTTGATCAGTCCTGCACACCGGCTTGGAGGAATTTTAGCCCATTCCTCCGTACAGAACAGCTTCAACTCTGGGATGTTGGTGGGTTTCCTCACATGAACTGCTCGCTTCAGGTCCTTCCACAACATTTCCATTGGATTAAGGGCAGGACTTTGACTTGGCCATTCCAAAACATGAACTTTATTCTTCTTTAACCATTCTTTGGTACAACGACTTGTGTGCTTAGGGTCGTTGTCTTGCTGCATGACCCACCTTCTCTTGAGATTTAGTTCACAGACAGGTGTCCTGACATTTTCCTTTAGAATTCGCTGGTATCATTCAGAATTCATTGTTCCATCAATGATGGCAAGCCGTCCTGGCCCAGATGCAGCAAAACAGGCCCAAACCATGATACTACCACCATCATGTTTCACAGATGGGATAAGGTTCTTATGCTGGAATGCAGTGTTTTCCTTTCTCCAAACATAATGCTTCTCATTTAAATCAAAAAGTTCTATTTTGGTCTCTTCCATCCACAAAACATTTTTCCAATAGCCTTCTGGCTTGTCCACATGATCATTAGCAAACTGCAGAGGAGCAGCAATGTTCTTTTTGGAGAGCAGTGGCTTTCTCCTTGCAACCCTGCCATGCACACCATTGTTGTTCAGTGTTCTTCTGATGGTGGACTCACGAACATTAGCATTAGCCAATGGGAGAAAGGCCTTCAGTTGCTTAGAAGTTACCCTGGGGTCCTTTGTGACCTCACTGACTATTACATGCCTTGCTCTTGGAGTGATCTTTGCTGGTCAATCACTCCTGGGGAGGGTAACAATGGTCTTGAATTTCCTCCATTTGTACACAATCTGTCTGACTGTGGATTGGTGGAGTCCAAACTCTTTAGAGATGGTTTTGTAAGCTTTTCCAGCCTAATGAGCATCAACAATAATTTTTCTGAGGTCCTCAGAAATCTCCTTTGTTCGTGCTATGATGCACTTCCACAAACATGTGTTGTGAAGATCAGACTTTGATAGATCCCTGTTCTTTAAATAAAACAGGGTGCCCACTCACACCTGATTGTCATCCCATTGATTGAAAACACCTGACTCTAATTTCACCTTCAAATTAATGGCTAATCCTAGAGGTTCACATACTTTTGCCACTCACAGATATGTAATATTGGATCATTTTCCTCAATAAATAAATGAACAAGTATAATATTTTTGTCTCATTTGTTTAACTGGGTTCTCTTTATCTACTTTTAGGACTCGTGTGAAAATCTGATGATGTTTTAGGTCATATTTATGCAGAAATATAGAAAATTCTAAAGGGTTCACAAACTTTCAAGCACCACTGTAATTCAATCATGAAACCAGCCATGACAGTTCATATGATGTCAGGTGAATGGTCAGAGATAGAAATATGCAGTAATTGGACTTCCGGTTGGTGAGCGGAATAGAGTAGTGGTGTTTTTCTAGGCTCCTGCCACACATTTTCTATTTTAACCACTGTTCACTCAAGAATTATCGCAACTAGTGACTGCGACATCCTGACTCTCTTTCTGTCAGATTTGAAAATAAGCTTGAATGGGGCTTGAACCCGGACCTTCTTGCTGTGAGGCGACAGCGCTAACCACTACACCACCATGCCACCCGCAAGAACACACAAACAAGGGAAATTAAAAAAAAAAAGTTGCAATGCTCAAGGACTCAGATATCCCGCTCCTCAGGTGTAATATTTAGTGAGTCTATAATGGACAGCAAGGGGTTCCAGGTTCTATCAAAGTTCCTCAGAGAGCCTCTGAGAGAAAGCCTTAGCCTCTCCAACTTGAAGCTGAACGGGACTTCCGTAACCCATCGGCTATACGATGGGGATAAGGTGTGTTTCCAGTTAAGCAAAAGTAAATGTCTGGCTAGTAGAGTACAGAAAGCCATACTGTGTTGTGCTTCAGCTGATAAAGTATTGGTGTGGAATACCAAAAAGGGCAGGGAGGGGATGGGGGTCAGCCGCAACATTGTCTTAAAGAGTTCTGCCAGCCAGCATGACATCCAAGCCAGGTAAACCGGGTAAGAAAAGACAAGAACAAGCTGCTGCTGCTAACCCCGCTATTGATAATGCTACCTTGGCTAGCATGCTAGCCGACCTAAGAGCGGACCTGTTGACTAAACCTGACTCTCTTTCTGTCAGATTTGAAAATAAGCTTGAACAGGGCTCAAACCCGGACCTTCTTGCTGTGAGGCGACAGCGCTAACCACTACACCACTGTGCCACCCACAAGAACACACAAACAAGGGAAATTTAAAAAAAAGTTGCAATGCTCAAGGACTCAGATATCTCGCTCCTCAGGTGTAATATTTAGTGAGTCTATAATGGACAGCAAGGGGTTCCAGGTTCTATCAAAGTTCCTCAGAGAGCCTCTGAGAGAAAGCCTTAGCCTCTCCAACTTGAAGCTGAACAGGACTTCCGTAACCCATCAGCTATACGATGGGGGTAAGGTGTGTTTCCAGTTAAGCAAAAGTAAATGTCTGGCCAGTAGAGTACAGAAAGCCATACTGTGTTGTGCTTCAGCTGATAAAGTATTGGTGTGTGGAATACCAAAAAGGGCAGGGAGGGGATGGGGGTCAGCCGCAACATTGTAGGCCATGTGAAGGGTATCAAATATTTTAGACCAAAAGTCTATCAGTTTTGGACATGACCAAAACATGTGCATGAGATCGGCCATGAGAAAAAACATGTGCATGAGATTCGTGTAGTACAGTAGATCCTTTGTATGAGTTTGCATTGGATTAGCCCATGTCAGGCACAGATAGAGGAATTCACTAACTCAAGAATGTTATCCCATTGGTCTGGTTCAAGATTTAGCCCTAGGTCTTGTTCCCAAAGTTTTTTTATTTGTTGTGGGAAGACTGAAGTAATGGAGTCCAAGGCACTAAAAATATGTGAAATATTCCCTCTCTGATTGGGGTTTATCATAAGAAGAGTATCTAACAAAGTCTGTGTGGGGAGATTTGGGAAGTCAGGATAATTTTTCTGGATAAAGTGTCTAATTTGAAAAAAAAACAGAAAAAGTGTGTGTGGGGGGGGGGGGGTAGCTTAAATCTGGTCGACAGGTCAGTAAAGGACATGAAAGTACCATTGTCATAAAGATCATTAATAGATGTTATGCCACTCTCAGACCAAAATTGAAAGGCAGAATCCATAGTTGATGGTTTAAAATTGTGGTTGTGCAACACTGGAGCATAAGTAGAGCAGTCTCGCAGGCCAAAATGCTTCCTGAATTGCAACCAGATTTTGAGCGACTGGTTGACTACTGGATTAATGCTTGCATCAGTGGTTGACACGGAGAGTCATTAGCTAGTAGATGTGAGTTGAATCTCCATGGTTTTAGAGGACGCCTGTAAGTAGGAAAATGTATGTCTAATGATGTGGGAGCATGGTCTGAAATTACAATGCTATGGTAATCGCATGCATGTATATTAGAGAGTAATCTGTTATATATAAAAAAAGTCTATTCTAGAGTAGGAATGATGGACATGTGGAAAAAAAAGAAAAGGTTTTTTTTATCTGGGAATTTAGACCTCCATGGGTCTAACAAACCCAGCTCTGTTGCAGTGGAAGTTAATAGTTTGGCTGAGTTTGTAAGGGAATATGGTCTAGAAGAGGATCTGTCTAAATCAGCATCTTGAACAAAATTGACCCCCCCCATAATTATGTGGTATGTTTCAATATTGGGAATGGAGTGAAAAACCTGGATATGAACTGTTCATCATCACAATTTGGTGCATAAACACTAACTAAGATAACTGGGGTATTGCACAGCCTCCGGGAGCGCTGGTGGCCAAGTGGTTAGAGGACTTGACCGCTAAGCGAATGGTCCCTGGTTCGAGCCTCAGCTCGACGGGGATCTGGGGCTCGCTCCCTGTCCACCCAGCAGTGAATGGGGACCTGGTGGAAACACTGGGGAAGTTAAAGGCGGCGAGGAAAGGAACTGGCCACCCTACCTCACTATGCCGATGGCCCAGGACAAGTGCACTCTCTAACAGGCACTCCCCCAGTGTACGAAAACATATATGGGACTCCCCTTTGCTTTGCACAGCCTCCCTGACACTATAACAAACCTACCAGATGAGTCAGCTACAACTTTTTCTGGCTCAAATGGAATGTGGCTTTGAATCAAAATTGCAGCTCCCCTAGCTCTAGCACTGAACTTCGAATTAGGGCTGCACGATTATGGAAAAAATGATAATCACGATTATCTTGATCAAAATTGTAATCGCGATTATTAATCACGATTATTCTTGATGTTAGGGAAATCACTTAAATTTTATTTCACTATATTCAAACAAACGATATGAACAGCTTTCAGTGCAGAATGAAATTTAAAAGAGAAATTCTGATTTCCAAATGACAAATAAATGAAATTTATCCAAGAAATTACCAAAGGATGAAGGAACTGAAAACTCAATTGTAATAATTACATAGCATTATACTGAGGCCTACAAGTTTTTAGCTCGAAAGACCAGCCTATCAACATGCTCTGGCTTTCAACATGAGTGAAGGCAGGTCACAACATTGCCTCCACTGCTAAATAGTCTGTTGTTCTGACATAGTTAGCTTTTCTCTCTCACCTCAATCTGTTACCTACTCTCACGCTATCCCCCCCTTGAAGAAGATACCGCTGCACTGAACCTCTGCGCACTTGACCAGTGTTGCCAGATACTGCTGACGTTTTCCAGCCCAAAATATGTTCAAAACCCGCCAAAATGCACTTAAAACTGCCCAATTAGGCAGGAAACTGCCCAATCTGGCAACACTGCACTTGGCTTGCTTGCTTATTTAGGCGGAGTAATGAAACCTTACATGCGTCGGTTCACCCCCTAATGGTTTGGCGGAGTACTGGTCAAAAAATGCTTGATCAGATATGCAGCAGAGCTCGCATTTTAAATGGAAATAAATCGCGATTTTCATTTAATTTAATCGTGGCAGCCAAAATCACAATTTTCGATTAAATTCGATTAATTGTGCATCCCTACTTCGAATGATACAAATGACTAAACCTGCCCCTTTTAATGCTCAAAATCTCATCACTACGCAGGTGTGTCTCCTGCATAAACACCACGTCTCCTCTCAGCCCCTGAATGTGAGATAAAATCTTATTTATTTTAGTAGCTTGGTTTGCCCCTTTTACGTTCCATGACATGAAACGGGGGCGTAGTGTTTAGCGCTGTCTCCTCACAGCAAGAAGGTCGAGGTTCAAGCCCCGTGGCCGGCGAGGGCCTTTCTGTGCAGAGTTTGCATGTTCTCCCTGTGTCCGCGTGGGTTTCCTCCGGGTGCTCCGGTTTCCCCCACAGTCCAAAGACATGCAGGTTAGGTTAACTGGTGACTCTAAATTGAGCGTAGGTGTGAATGTGAGTGTGAATGGTTGTCTGTGTCTATGTGTCAGCCCTGTGATGACCTGGCGACTTGTCCAGGGTGAACCCCGCCTTTCGCCCGTAGTCAGCTGGGATAGGCTCCAGCTTGCCTGTGACCCTGTAGAACAGGATAAAGTGGCTACAGATAATGAGATGAGATGAGATATGAAATGGATATTATTCACTGTTTTTTTACTTTCCATACAAGTGATGGATTATCTATGTAGTATAATATGCATAGTATGATGTATGAGTATGTAAGTATGATGTCATAGTATGATATAGCACAATATCTGAGAATTGAAAAACAAAGGAAAAAACCCCAAAACAAAACAAAAAACAACAACAAACACACACACAAAAAAAAACCCCCACAGGTAAGAACATATCCCCACTCCTCCCCACATGGTCCTACCATCCCCTGCCACCCCTGCACCCACAACCCTTGCACAAATGTGCCATATTCCCTTAACAAAATTCTCCTGGGGCTCCTATCCTCTCGTCTTCTGCCCTGCCACATATTGTCTAAGTATTAATAAAATAACCACAATCTGTATCAATACACTGCTGAACAGTAATACCCATCATTTCTATGCATGACGAACCTAGAGGGGCTCAACAGGCAAAACTTAAAATGACAACTAAACTGAATAGAGCAGTCTCGCAGAAAGAGAAGAAAAAAAAAACATCAGTGAGCCCATCTTTCCACGCCACAGAGGCTAACTTTAAGTATCCTATAGCACCAATGAACAATTAACAAGCTCAGTTAACAAAACAGCCTCATTTTTAGCAGCTGTGCCATTCAATGGCATGTGAGTAAAGTAAAGCAAAAAGAAATAGATAATAACATGCAATGATGTAATATACCGATGTAGGCTACAGCTCACAGTCCTTCCAGGACATAGGCAAGATTAGCAATAACTCTGTTTGTTACCCTGCATTCATTTTTGTCCATATCAATACCAAAGAAAAAGAAAAAAATAGTAACACGCAAGAAAAGATGAACCTATGACAGCCGGCCTTAACTTGAGTCAGTCATCCATCGGTGAGGTAGGTTTCTGGTACATGGCCAAAAACTGCTGAGCTGCTTTCACTGATGACAGTCGCTGTCTACCCCCATCGTCAGCCTTAATAAACAGCCGCGCCGGGTATAGCAGTGAGGGCTTGAGTTAGAGAGTGTAGAGCCGGTGCATTACCTCTTTGTACTCAGCACACTGGTCCAGCACTTCGGGGCAGTAATCTTCGTAAATGTAGATCAGCTACATCCTACTTTAACTCGCCTCATTTCTGACAGGCAGCACAAATTACAGTGTCCTTAGTTTGAAACTTATGAAAACAGATGATCACTGCTCTGGGCCTTTCTCCCTCAGCTGGTTTGGGTTTGAGTGCACGATGGGCTCTCTCTAGTTCCGGAGGAGAAGGTAGCATGTCTTTTCCCAGTACATCAACCAAGATTTTAGAAAAAAACATCATTGGCCCTGCACCCTCTATTGCTTCAGGCACTCCTATGAGACGCACATTGCACCGTCTACTTCTCCACTCTAGGTCTGTGAGCCTAGCTCTCAGCTTTGCATTATCTTCAGCCACAGAGATTACCTGTGTTTCTAGTAGCTGCAATTGGCTCAGCCCAGATTCCACATCACAAATACGTTGCTCATGGTTGTTCACCATGGACTGTATCACGTCTAACTTTGTATCAATGGCAGCAAGCTTATTTTCAAATCTGACAGAAAGAGAGTCAGGTTTAGTCAACAAGTCCGCTCTTAGGTTGGCTAGCATGCTAGCCAAGGTAGCATTATCGATAGCAGGGTTAGCAGCAGCAGCTTGCTCTTGTCTTTTCTTACCCGGTTTACCTGGCTTGGATGTCATGCTGGCTGGCAAAACTCTTTAAGACACTGTTTAGTATGTCGCAGTCACTAGCTGCGATAATTTTTGAGTGAACAGTGGTCAAAATAGAAAGTGTGTGGCAGGAGCCTAGAAAAACACCACTACTCTATTCCGCTCACCAACCGGAAGTCCAATTACTGCATATTTCTATCCCTGACCATTCACCTGACATCATATGAACTGTCATGGCTGGTTTCATGATTGAATTATACCATAATTTCATCACATCACACCATGTTGAGACATGGCAGCACGGTGGTGTAGTGGTTAGCGCTGTCGCCTCACAGCAAGAAGGTCCAGGTTCGAGCCCCGTGGTCGGCAAGGGCCTTTCTGTGTGGAGTTTGCATGTTCTCCGCGTGGGTTTCCTCCGGGTGCTCCGTCTGGTTTCCCCCACAGTCCAAAGACATGCAGGTTAGGTTAACTGGTGACTCTAAATTGACCGTAGGTGTGAATGGTTGTCTGTGTCTATGTGTCAGCCCTGTGATGACCTAGCGACTTGTCCAGGGTGTACCCCGCCTTTCGCCCGTAGTCAGCTGGGATAGGCTCCAGCTTGCCTGCGACCCTGTAGAACAGGATAAAGCGGCTACAGATAATGAGATGAGATGTTGAGACACTCATTTGAAGTGCGAGCACAAATCTTGAATCAAAGATAAGAAATATTGACAAAAGTCAGCAACCAGCACTAAAAGCCTTGGTTCACATCTAATTACAGTGATTGCAAAAGTTCTGGCTCCTGCTGCTCTAGCTCCCTTAGAAACTGTAATCTGGTCAAAAACCTTCCTGACAAAGTGGGAAGCCAACATTGATGGTCCTTGGAATACCAAGCTGAAGATATATTTTCTGTTACAGCTGAGGAACTTTGACCAGCTGCAAGAGCTGTTGGTCCAGTTCAATGAGATTCTGTCCTTAGCATCTTTCTGACAGTTTGGTTTGGCTCTGCCACTAATCATGAGTTCAACAGACTGCAACATGCTGTGGAGGAGAAAACTGCCCACGCACCAGGATTTGTTCCCTCTAGAGCCATGAAATGAATGGCAAATATTATAACTGACCCCTTGCTCCCTGGCCACCACATAAACTCCTTCTCTCTCGAATGCACTTCAGACTAGAGGGGCACCCGGAGAGCATAGACCTCCACCAAGGACAAGAGTCGATTCTTCTATGATAAGCACTGATGCATTTTCAATATTGATCATTTTTGCTTTAATGTACAAGGAATTAAAACACTGATAAACGTGAAATCTGATAATGTCTGATTCCTGTACAATGACTGATTATGACCCAAGAACACAAGCAGCCATTATTTAGACTGCCTACTGTGATATGAATTTTGTACTTCAAGATATCTGATTCTGGAAACATCACCTATTTTACTTACCAGGTGACAGAGGGGCAAACTGTGGTGCTGGCACTGGAGCGAGAGACTGTGGCGAAACTATGAGAACAAATGATAAAACGAGGGTTACTGCTTTGGCAAATAACAGTCTAAACTCACAGATGGTGAGATAATTAGACTTATGACTCACCCAACAAATAGGTGTGCCCAACGGGCAGAATGCTTTTTATCACTGGAGAAGAGATAGGATTGCATGTTTGTATGATCTGCATTGCTGGCACACCTAAAAGGGTTGGGTTAAAACACACACACACACAGTTAGGACATGGCTGACATCTCATCTGGAAAACATGACCAAAACAAGAGAGCTTGTTGCATTCACCAGATGGCATCAGAGAGGCGTTGGGGGCGATTGTTAAGGGGATGCGTACGACCGAGGACATGCTAGTGACATGGAAATCCCCTTCTTGCACAGACATGTTGACTTCAGGGGAGCTTTCAGAGCTCTTTGGGGCTAATGGAGGGATGAGACCCAAGGGAGTGAAGGGGATTACCAATTAACAAACAAAAGGTTTCGCTTTTGAAATGAGCGTGCATTCAGAAAATGTCTTTCTTTTATCCTGAGCTTACCGGTTTTATTGCGTTTTGGGCGAGGTGTTTTCCTTGATGCTCTTTCACTCACTCCTGAGGATCACACACACACACACACACACACACACCTCATGTGTTGGTAGTTTGCAAGAATAAAAAGAGTCACAAGAGTGAAAAAAGAGCAAATGAAGAGGAAGAGGAAATCAATTAATTTAAATAATGATCACCTTGACGCTTCCTGGTTCGCCTGGCAGAGAAATTCTTGTTCCAAACTTCACATCCCATTGTGCATTTATCTTCTGGTCCATCTGATTAAAGGCAGGAGGAAGCAGCAAAACCAAAAATAAACTCTTAGTGGTTTACATAAAAACAAACCAATTTATCATCATATACATCACCAGTGGATGAAAATTACATAGACATACATGGAAATTTAACTCATTTTTCGGCTTCTGGTGCATTTTAGCAGTCGGTTCAAATATTAGTGCCATAAAAACAGCCTGCACTCACCTTGGATATTGTCGAAGACCTCGTCTGAGTAATTGGAATCTGATGTGTTTAAAAAAAAGCATAAGTGCAATTTAAAAATTATTTCAACGAACTGAATTGTAGATGTTTGTCATTTGTGTGTATGGTGGAGTGGAACTGACCGAGAAATTCTTCAAATGCAAAATTTTCAAGCGGAGTGGAGACGATGAGGTCTAATAGCCGATCTGTTATTTATAAAGACAAACAAAAAATGTTTCATATACTGCACCTTTAATTATCTGCAAAAAATTCAGAAAACATATTTGAAACGATCACACATCCTTACCAGGGGTGGTTTCCCCAAGATCTACATTGATGTCTTCAGGTTCTGTGGGAGCACAAACTGGACTCAGTGACAGCAATGTGAGAGGAACAGCTTTAATTTCAGTTATGCTAAATTATATCGACTTATTTTTTTGTCATAAACTGAACAAATGTTGGCGAGTTAACAAAGGACCATACCAGCCGTTGTCATGTGCTTTCATTTAATCTTGCTGATAGGTTTGTTTATGGTAACTAATGCAGGAAATAATGTTAATGCAACAATTCACCATAAATATTAGCACAGCAGTGACATCATGGAAATATGATTAACCCTTTAAATGCTCAGGAGCCATTCATCAGGTCCTTTCAGGAAGCAATATACCCCCTAACCATCCAAAGTACCCCTTAATGAAGCAATGTACCCCCGAGTACGAATATTATTGCAACAGTGTTCCTGAATGTCCTCTTGCTTCCTCAAATAAGTCAGAGCACTGCAACAAATGTATTTAAACATGCATGAATGTCATGAATACATGCATTTATTCTCATCATTTATAATGCAGTAAATTATGATACAGGTTTTTTATTTAAAAAAGAACCCCTTGAAGATGCAATATACCCCCTAACTATTCAAGAAATCCATTTAACGCAGCAATGTGCCCTTTAACTATCCAAAGAACCCTTTACGCATACAGTGTGCTCCTTAACTCTCCAAAGTACCCCTGAAAGATTCCATATACCTCCTAACGATTCAAAATATCCCTTAAAGGCAGCAATGTGCCCTTTAACTATCCAAAATACCCCTTAAAGACACAATATACCCACTAACTATTCAAGGAAGCTCAATGCCCCTTAACAATCCAAAATACCCCTTTTTTTGCTCCGCCTACTCAAGCGAGTAGGACTCTTCTTTGCTTTGCTCCTGCTTTGCTCCTGCTTGATCTTTATTTTATTTTACTTTTTCACTTAATTTCCACTATTTCTTCATTTTATTTTTCACCTTTACAAGATAAGTTAGCTTTTAAAACAAAATGCCAGGGGGCAAAAAATTCAGGAGATCCTGCAGAAAATGCACAGAACTAGAACAGAGGATTTCTATCCTGGAATCAAAGATTGATGCCCTGCCAAAGATGGACGAACTAAGAGCGATACAGGCATGTGAGAAAATTAGGACACCCCATTAAATAATCAGCTTTTTATTTAGAAATGGTACACATACCAATATCCAGGCATGTTTTTATGTATTTTTCAAAAAGAAAGTGATTTGATTGCAATTTAACAACAAAAATGAACATTGTTTGACAAATCCAAAAAAAGAAAAAAAATAAAGTATGTATTTCAATGGAGGAAAAAGTTAGGACACCCTACCCCCTAGTAGCTAGTGTTGCCCCCTTTGGCTGATATAACTTCAACGAGACGCATTTTGTAGCCTTTTACCAGTCTCTGACATCGATCAGGAGAAAGTTTGGCCCACTCCTCAATGCAGAATTCTTTTAGCTGTGAGATGTTTGAGGGGTGTCTTGCATGTACAGCCCGTTTCAAGTCACCCCACAGCATTTCGATGGGATTAAGATCAGGGCTTTGACTTGGCCATTCCAGGACTCTCCACTTCTTCTTTTTTAGCCAGTCCTTGGTGGATTTGCTGGTATGCTTTGGGTCATTGTCTTGTTGCAGTATCCAGTTACGCTTCAGCTTTAATTTTTTGACAGATGGTTTCACATTTTCTTCAAGCACCCTCTGATACACAGTAGAATTCATGGTGGATTCTATGATGGTGAGTTGGCCAGGTCCTGCTGCAGCAAAGCATCCCCAAACCATGACACTGCCCCCTCCATGCTTTACAGTTGGTATGAGGTTCTTTTCTTGGAAGGCTGTATTTGGTTTACGCCAAACATGTCTTCTGTTCTGGTGTCCAAATAATTCAATTTTAGACTCATCTGTCCAAAGAACCTTATTCCAGAAGTCGTGGTCTTTGTCTATGTTCTCTCTGGCAAACTTCAGTCTGGCCTTGATGTTTTTTTTAGAGAGCAAAGGTTTCTTCCTTGCACACCTCCCATGCAAGTCACACTTGTGCAGTCTCTTTCTGATGGTAGAGTCGTGCACTTTCACATTGACAGTTGCCAGAACCTGCTGTAATTCCCTTGATGACACTTTAGGATTTTTCAGGACCTCTTTGACCATCTTGCGTTCTGCTCTTGGGGTAAACTTGCTCGGACGGCCAGATCTTGGCATGGTGGCAGTTGTTTTAAATGTCCTCCACTTGTAAATAATTTTGCGAATGGTGGAATGGCTAATGTTAAATGCTTTTGAAATCTTTTTGAATCCTTTACCAGAGTCGTAAGCGGCCACAATCTTCTTTCTGAGGGCATCAGGAAGCTCTTTAGACCTCACCATGGCGCTCACCTCAACATCCCAACTGTCAGGGCCACACCAAACTAAATTTGAGGTTTAAATAGGGCAAGGCTCCATTCAAATGCTGGGTAACGATGTACTAATCATGTGCACCTGACGTGATGCACCTGTTTGGGATTTTCAACATTTTAAGAGGGATAATATAGGGGGGTGTCCTAATTTATTCCTCACCAGAAATTGCATTATTTTTTAATTAAATTTTACAGAAAGTTTTAAAAAGGCTTTTCTTATTTTTTTATTGTTTAGTTATATTACTTGGATCCCTCATTTTAATTAAAATTTACATTAAATACCCATATGTCCAAATATATTTTAAAATACACAGGATTTCATGAGGTGTCCTAATTTTTTCACATGCCTGTATCTCATGAAAGGAGTACAGAAACAGTGGGTGAGAATGCAGAGATTGCACCCCGACAGGCCGATGGCATTGCAGATCGAGTGGATGAATTCATCGATCTAACAGAGCAAAATGTGAGTACAGAAAACTGGCACACGATGAGTGGCAGGCCCAAAAATAAAAACAGAAGAGTAATTACCTCAACACCAGTTCGTTCTGATACTATGCAACCCATGCTCCACAGCCATGCTATTAGAAATAGAGCCAGGTCTACAAACTACAATAGGATTTACAGTCCTATGGAAAATCCACAGCCCATAAGGCTTCAGAACAAATTTGAATGCCTCAGGGATGTGGAAGCAGAATTTTCAGGCGGACAAGCACATCATAGAAAGAGATCGCACCACAACCGAAGAGCTGTGGGAAGAGGCAAAAAACAGCTCGTAACATCACCTGATCCCACAACCCTTGTTCTTGGTGATTCCACTGTAAGGCATTTAAAGGACATGGGATGATTATTTGCTGCCTTCCAAATGCATCCATCTCTGACACCAAAGACAGCATTTTGAAACTCATGTCCGAGCATAAAACTATCAAACATATTGTTGTGCATGTGGGAGCAAATGATGTTTTCAGAGAACAGCTGTTTGTCCAAGATGATTTCAGAAAACTTTTTTCTGACCTCTATAAGACTGGAATACAATCTTTTATCAGTGGCCCACTCCCTGCAAGGGGAAGTTTTGCATTTACTAGACTCTTCAGTCTTAACACCTGGCTTGGAAAAACTTGTTTTTTATTTGGTATGAACTTCATAGACAATTTTAACCTTTTCTGGAATCGCAGAGACTTCTTCAAGCCAAATAGCACTGAACTCAGCCGGATTGGGACCAAAGTTTTAGCTGATCACTACAGCCTCTCTCTCCAGCATGCATTCTTTTCTCAGGCAACATTGAGCAGAACTGCTGATAAGTGCTCACAGACTGACCCAGTTACAGATATCAACAATACCTCTGCAAAGCCAAAACAACTACCCATGCAAGCACAGCAGTGATGCTTCAACAAGGACACACAGCCATCTGGGGCAGACTGCCAAGAACCATCTGGGGCAGACTGCCAAGGACATCAACAATCACATGGAGAATGTGAGCATGTTGTTAACAATGGGCAGCCACAGATATCTGCATCGCCCATCCAGATTGAGGATCTGACCAAAGACAATCATGCCAAGGCTGCATCATCCACATCTCGACCCCATGCAAGTATCACAGAGACTGTCAGGGAGACAGTCACCACAGAGACAGTCATGGAGACACTCACAAAGACCTCACCAAAGTCTCAATCTCAGTCTCGCTCTTCTGACTTTGTTGTACCATCTCCGTCTCTCCCCTGCATGGATTTCCCTAAAAGTATGCAGAGATTGCTGCCAATGGCTGCACTCTCTTTTTCCAGCCCAAATCATTCATGACAAGCAGTGTACCCAGTTCATCGAAAATCAACCAACAGACTGAATTGTGTTCGCCCAGGACTTTCAGCTGGCTACCAATCTTTTTCACCATCTAAAAAATACGACATCTCCAATCCTTCCCCCTCCCAACCTCAGGGAATATACAGAGAGTCTTGTATGATGTGCTGTGGGTCCCTGCATTGGGTGTAGTTTTGAAAACAAGCTGGGACCCAGTATGCCTATGCCATTCTCTTTTCTTGTGTTGATAAGAAATAGAAAACATAGAGCATATTTAACCCAGGGGATAAACCAGTCTCGTCTCCTTCCTATTACAAAACAACATCAGAGTGCCCAAGCGGATATTACTTCTAGACTTTCTGTAAAGCTAGCTCTTCTGAACGTTAGATCACTTTCAAACAAGTCATTTTTAATTAATGATCTTATTTGCAAACACAATCTTGATTTTTTGCTTCTAACTGAAACATGGCTGGATCAAGCAAAGAGTGCTACCACCCTTATTGAAGCAGCCCCCCCAAATTTTAATTTCATGAGTGCTACCCGACATGGGAAAGGTGGAGGGATCGCAAATATATTCAAAGCCTCTTTTCAGTGTAAACAGTCCTCACTTGGTGATTTTACATCCTTTGAATACTTATGTGCACTTGTTACATGCTCTCCTAACATATTGTTATTAACTATTTACAGGCCTCCGAGACATTCAGCCAAAGTTTTTCTGGAAGAGTTTGGTGACCTGGGGGGCACGGTGGTGTAGTGGTTAGCGCTGTCGCCTCACAGCAAGAAGGTCCGGGTTCGAGCCCCATGGCCGGCGAGGGCCTTTCTGTGTGGAGTTTGCATGTTCTCCCCGTGTCCGCGTGGGTTTCCTCCGGGTGCTCCGGTTTCCCCCACAGTCCAAAGACATGCAGGTTAGGTTGACTGGTGACTCTAAATTGACTGTAGGTGTGAATGGTTGTTTGTGTCTATGTGTCAGCCCTGTGATGACCTGGCGACTTGTCCAGGGTGAACCCCGCCTTTCGCCCGTAGTCAGCTGGGATAGGCTCCAGCTTGCCTGCGACCCTGTAGAAGGATAAAGCAGCTAGAGATAATGAGATGAGTTTGGTGAACTGTTGTCAGTCATTTGCTTAGAGTTTGACTGTCTTATTATATCTGGGGATTTTAACTTGCATGTAGATAATCCTGAAAACACTTATGCCAGAGAACTACTTGCACTTATTGACAACTTCAACCTAGTACAATATGTACAGGGGCCGACCCACTCTCGTGGTCATACCCTTGACCTCGTTATCACAAAGGGTCTTACTGTTTCTACTACTGTTGTTGACCTGGCCTTATCTGATCATTTCTGTGTTTTCTCTGATGTTTCTATGACCCCTCACATTCAGAACAGCTCAACGACTATGGGTAGGAGAGTCATAAACGACAACACATGTGTTCTCTTTGAGCAAGCTCTCTCACGGATCTCAACTAAAATGTCAGACTCTGTAGACGACTTACTGGAAATTTTTAATTTAAATATGACCCAAATTATGGATGATATTGCTCCATTCAAAATCAAAAGAGTCAATGACAAGCAGAAAGCACCATGGAAGCAATACCCAGCTGTTAAATTGCGAAAGAGAGAATGTAGGAAGACTGAAAGAAAATGGCGCAAATCTAAACTTCACATCCATTATCAAATCCATAAAGAGATGCTTTGTAAATATAATTATGAAATTGGTAAAGCAAGACAGTCTTTCTTCTCCAACATCATCAACAGGAATATGAACAATGCCCGTGTGCTATTTTCAACAGTAGAGAAGCTAACTAATCCCCCACCACAATTAGCACCTGAACTTCTCTCAGTTAATAAATGCAATGAGTTTGCATTCTTCTTCAAAGGTAAAATTGATAAAATACGGCACAATATTGCTCATAATATATCTCAGTTGCAAATAACTGAAAAGCTGCAATCACCAGTGACACAGACAGACAATTTCAACACAATGTCAGAATTTTGTTTGATTGATTACGAGACTCTTGAAAAAACTGTACAAAATCTCAGTTCCTCAACATCTGAATTGGACATTCTGCCCACCAACTTTTTTAAGTCTGTTCTTCACCTCATAATTACAGATGTGCTTCAGATCATACCGGTAAATACATCCCTAGAGACTGGCATTTTTCCTGTGTCCCTGAAAAAAGCCGTTGTAAAGCCCCTACTTAAAAAGAATAATCTGGATGCTTCAGTATTGAACAACTACAGGCCATTATCAAATCTACCATTCATCGGGAAAATCCTTGAAAAAATTGTCTTCAATCAATTAACTGCCTTCTTGATATCAAACAGCTGTTTTGATAACTTTCAGTCAGGATTTCGTGCCAATCATAGCACTGAAACAGCGCTGATTAAAGTTATAAATGACATACGCCTTAATACTGATGCAGGCAAAACATCGGTCCCGGTGTTACTGGACCTCAGTGCAGCTTTTGATACAGTTGATCACAATATACTGCTATATCGACTTGAACACCATGGGAAATTGTACCTCAACATCAATGTCCTTGACCTATGGTGTCACCCAGGGGTCGATCATTGGACCATTACTATTCAACCTTTATATGCTCCCACTTGGATAAATTATCAAGAACAACTCAATTTTGTATCACTGCTATGCAGATGACACCCAAATTTATTTTGCTCTATCACCTAATGATTATGCCCCCCTTGAATGTCTCTACCAGTGTATCGACCAAATCAACAACTGGATGTCACAAAGTTTTCTTCAGCTGAACACAGATAAAACAGAAGTAATTCTATTTGGGAAAAAAGATGAAAGACTCAGGATTACCACTATTCTTGACACAAAGGGGATTAAAACAAAAGATATGGTTAAAAATCTTGGTGTTTTCATTGACAGCGAGCTAAACTTTGACAGTCACATGAAAGCAATCACTAAATCAGCATTTTATCACCTAAAAAACATTTCCAAACTAGGAGGACTTATGTCAAAAAATGATCTGGAAAAACTTATACATGCCTTCATCTCTAGTAGGGTTGATTACTGCAATGGCCTTTTCACAGGCCTGCCAAAAAAGACCATCAAACGACTTCAGCTGGTTCAAAATGCAGCGGCTAGGGTTCTCACACAAACAAAAAGAACAGAGCACATTACTCCAATTCTAAGGTCCCTTCACTGGCTTCCAGTAAGCTACAGAATTGACTTTAAAGCATTGCTGCTGGTGTACAAATCTCTAAATGGTACAGGGCCCAATTACCTCTCTGATATGTTGCAGCGGCCTAACCCAATCAGATCTACCAGATCGCAGCAGCAAAATTTACTGTTAAAACCTGTTGTTAAAACAAAGTGTGGTGAAGCAGCTTTTAGCTACTATGCAGTGCAGCTATGGAACCAACTGCCACAGGACATCAAAAATGCTCCTGCTGTTGGCAGCTTCAAATCTAGATTAAAGACCAAGCTGTTTTCAGATGCTTTCTGCTAACTGATAAATATCATCTTTACATGTTTTAAACTCTTACAGTCTCTGCATGTTTTAAACTTTACTTAACTTTTATTCTAAATTTTATTCTGCTGTTTTTTACTGAAATTTTACTTCATTTTATTATTTTATTTTTACTATTGTTCAATTCTTCTTATTATTTTTTCTCTCTTCTTCCCCCTTTATTTTATGTAATTTTATTTTCTATTGTTTACAGTTTTGCTTTGACCTCTGTAAAGCACATTGAACTGCCACTGTGTATGAAATGCGCTATATAAATAAACTTGCCTTGCCTTAAAGACACAACATACCCATTAACTATCCAAGGAAGCACTTTAAGGAAGCTCGATGCCCCTTAACTATCCAAAATACCCCTTAAAAACATAACATACCCACTAACTATTCAAGGAAGCACTTTAAGGAAGCTCGATACCCCTTAACTATCCAAAATACCCCTTTAAAGGTATAATATACCCACTAACTCTTCAAAATATCCCGTAAAGGCAGCAATGCGCTCCTTAACTATCCAAAGAACCTCTAAAAGATTCAGCATACCCCCAACTATTCAAGTAACCCCTTTAAGAAAGTAATATAACCCTTAACTATCCAAAGTACCCCTTAAAAATGCAATATACACACTAACTATTCAAGATATCCATTAAAGGCAGCAATGCGACCCTTAACTATCCAAAATACCACTTAAAAGGTACAATATACCCACTAACTATTCAAGGAAGCTCAATGCCCCTTAACTATCCAAAATACCCCTTAAAGACACAATATACCCACTAACTATTCTAGGAAGCACTTTAAGGAAGCTCGATGCTCCTTAACTATCCAAAATACCCCTTAAAGACACAATATACCCACTAACTATTCAAGGAAGCACTTTAAGGAAGCTCGATGCCCCTTAACTATCCAAAATACCCCTTAAAGACACAATATACCCACTAACTATTCTAGGAAGCACTTTAAGGAAGCTCGATGCTCCTTAACTATCCAAAATACCCCTTAAAGACACAATATACCCACTAACTATTCAAGGAAGCACTTTAAGGAAGCTCGATGCCCCTTAACTATCTAAAACACCCCTTAAAGACACAATATACCCACTAACTATTCTCGGAAGCACTTTAAGGAAGCTCAATGCTCCTTAACTATCCAAAATACCCCTTAAAGACACAACATACCCACTAACTATTCAAGGAAGCTCGATGCTCCTTAACTATCCAAAATACCCCTTAAAGACACAATATACCCACTAACTATTCAAGGAAGCACTTTAAGGAAGCTCGATGCTCCTTAACTATCCAAAATACCCCTTAAAGACACAACATACCCACTAACTATTCAAGGAAGCACTTTAAGGAAGCTCGATGCCCCTTAACTATCTAAAACACCCCTTAAAGACGCAATATACCCACTAACTATTCAAGGAAGCTCGATGCCCCTTAACTATCCAAAATACCCCTTAAAGACACAATATACCCACTAACTATTCTAGGAAGCACTTTAAGGAAGCTCAATGCTCCTTAACTATCCAAAATACCCCTTAAAGACACAACATACCCACTAACTATTCAAGGAAGCACTTTAAGGAAGCTCGATGCCCCTTAACTATCTAAAACACCCCTTAAAGATGCAATATACCCACTAACTATTCAAGGAAGCTCGATGCCCCTTAACTATCCAAAATACCCCTTAAAGACACAATATACCCACTAACTATTCTAGGAAGCACTTTAAGGAAGCTCGATGCTCCTTAACTATCCAAAATACCCCTTAAAGACACAACATACCCACTAACTATTCTAGGAAGCACTTTAAGGAAGCTCGATGCTCCTTAACTATCCAAAATACCCCTTAAAGACACAACATACCCACTAATTATTCAAGGAAGCACTTTAAGGAAGCTCGATGCTCCTTAACTATCCAAAATACCCCTTAAAGACACAATATACCCACTAACTATTCTAGGAAGCACTTTAAGGAAGCTCGATGCTCCTTAACTATCCAAAATACCCCTTAAAGACACAACATACCCACTAACTATTCAAGGAAGCACTTTAAGGAAGCTCGATGCCCCTTAACTATCTAAAACACCCCTTAAAGATGCAATATACCCACTAACTATTCAAGGAAGCTCGATGCCCCTTAACTATCCAAAATACCCCTTAAAGACACAATATACCCACTAACTATTCTAGGAAGCACTTTAAGGAAGCTCGATGCTCCTTAACTATCCAAAATACCCCTTAAAGACACAATATACCCACTAACTATTCAAGGAAGCACTTTAAGGAAGCTCGATGCTCCTTAACTATCCAAAATACCCCTTAAAGACACAACATACCCACTAACTATTCAAGGAAGCACTTTAAGGAAGCTCGATGCCCCTTAACTATCTAAAACACCCCTTAAAGACGCAATATACCCACTAACTATTCAAGGAAGCTCGATGCCCCTTAACTATCCAAAATACCCCTTAAAGACACAATATACCCACTAACTATTCTAGGAAGCACTTTAAGGAAGCTCAATGCTCCTTAACTATCCAAAATACCCCTTAAAGACACAATATACCCACTAACTATTCAAGGAAGCACTTTAAGGAAGCTCGATGCCCCTTAACTATCTAAAACACCCCTTAAAGATGCAATATACCCACTAACTATTCAAGGAAGCTCGATGCCCCTTAACTATCCAAAATACCCCTTAAAGACACAATATACCCACTAACTATTCTAGGAAGCACTTTAAGGAAGCTCGATGCTCCTTAACTATCCAAAATACCCCTTAAAGACACAACATACCCACTAACTATTCTAGGAAGCACTTTAAGGAAGCTCGATGCTCCTTAACTATCCAAAATACCCCTTAAAGACACAACATACCCACTAATTATTCAAGGAAGCACTTTAAGGAAGCTCGATGCTCCTTAACTATCCAAAATACCCCTTAAAGACACAATATACCCACTAACTATTCTAGGAAGCACTTTAAGGAAGCTCGATGCTCCTTAACTATCCAAAATACCCCTTAAAGACACAACATACCCACTAACTATTCAAGGAAGCACTTTAAGGAAGCTCGATGCCCCTTAACTATCTAAAACACCCCTTAAAGATGCAATATACCCACTAACTATTCAAGGAAGCTCGATGCCCCTTAACTATCCAAAATACCCCTTAAAGACACAATATACCCACTAACTATTCTAGGAAGCACTTTAAGGAAGCTCGATGCTCCTTAACTATCCAAAATACCCCTTAAAGACACAATATACCCACTAACTATTCAAGGAAGCACTTTAAGGAAGCTCGATGCTCCTTAACTATCCAAAATACCCCTTAAAGACACAATATACCCACTAACTATTCTAGGAAGCACTTTAAGGAAGCTCGATGCTCCTTAACTATCCAAAATACCCCTTAAAGACACAATATGCCCACTAACTATTCAAGGAAGCACTTTAAGGAAGCTCGATGCCCCTTAACTATCTAAAACACCCCTTAAAGATGCAATATACCCACTAACTCTTCAAAATATCCCTTAAAGGCAGCAATGTGACCCTTACCTATCCAAAGTACCCCTGAAAGATGCAATATACACACTAACTATTCAAGATATCCATTAAAGGCAGCAATGCGACCCTTAACTAACCAAAGTACCCCTGAAAGATGCAATATACACACTAACTATTCAAGTTATCCATTAAAGGCAGCAATGCGACCCTTAACTATCCAAAATACCCCTTTAAAGACACAACATACACACTAACTATTCAAGGAAGTACTTTAAGGAAGCTCCATGCCCCTTAACTATCTAAAACGTTCCTTCAAGACACAATATGCCCACTAACTATTCAAGGAAGCACTTTAAGGAAGTGCCATGTACCTGTCCAAAACAAACCCTTCAGGAAACTACAAACCCAGCAATATGCCCCTTAACTATCCAAAGACCTCCTTCAAGCAGCAAAGTGCTTCATCATTATCCAAAGCAGCCCTAAAGTAAAAGCTTTTACAGTAAAAATCAGATGTACAATGGCAGTTCATAGTTTTACTGACTGAAGGAAATCTTTTTGTATTTTTGTAAAATTAAAGTCTTTGTAACACGACGCCACCACCATCATCATCGTCACAATCGCACCACTTTATTATCCTATCCTCCAGCTCTTCATCATGAATAGCACCACTGTGTTGTGATTGATGACCAGTACATTAAAGTGTCACTTCCTCTCCAGCGCAGTTTAACCCCGAATATATAATATACTATACTATAATATCATAAATAATAATGGGACAATTAAAATGACTTTCAAGCTGTGGGCATGTCGCTGACTGCGATCCAAGTCGCACCTGCGCAACGGACCAGAAAACGCATCAGAGTCACTGCACTGAGTGTTAAACACAATAAATGGCTGAGTTTATTTATTTATTTAAATTGTTTTGCAGTTCGGAAACCCAGGGACAAAGCGCACTGAACAGGTGCACAATCCGACAGAAAACACCCGACAGGAGATAAAATACCTCTTTATCCAAAACATGTGCAAAAAAGTATTCATTAAAGTCATTTTAATTGTCACATCACAGCAAAAGTGATTAAATGTCTGTCCAAATAAATGATAACATTGAAATAAATGCGCGTAAACATCTCCAAAGTTGCTGTATTTATTTATTTATTTATTTATTTATTTTTTAAATCCAGGTCTTTAACGCACAGAGGGTTAAATTATATCCTTCAGCTCTCTATTGCAGCTAAAAAGGACAGATTACCTGTGTCACAGCGCGGCTCCATTTTATACTGCAAAACCATCTTTTGAATTCATGATCATGTCAGGAGGTTTGGAGAGGGGAGCTGTTTCTCTGCCTGCGTCCTCAGATTGCACTGCAGTGTGGCGCTGTGTGGTGCGCAATTTGGACTCGCTTTGGTTTTACTTTCACATTTAGGCGTGTGGTGTGGTGCGGCGCATTGGCGCTCAGCATGGCTGCTTCTCAAGCCTTCATCACTTCATCACAGCAGAAAGAATGCGCACATGGATATCAGTCTCTCTCTATCTGTTCTGTCTGTCAGGATGTGCACCCCTGACCATCACACCCGTCCGTCCGAGCTGAACATCCCGTTCCAGATTTATTCCCTTTTCCTGCAACAATAAGTTCCACATTTCTCTTTTCTTCTGCCAAGTCTTTCCACGAGATTTTGGGGCGTGGCTGTGGGGATTTGTGTTCATTCAGTTGCAAGAACATCACTGAAATCATGTTGGGATGTTGAGGATGAGGAGGCTCCAGGTCCAGTTCATCCCAAAGGTGTGGAGTGGGTTTGAGTTCAGTCAGGGCTCTGTGCAGGACACTTTATGCACAGAGGCATCGTTCCAGTGAAGGGAAATTGCCTCTTCTTCTTCTTCTTCTTCTTCTTCTTCTTCCTCCTCCTTGTCCAGCAAGTCACCCTGCTGATCCACATGTCATATCAATAGTTTTACGCGGATGCCCTTCTTGCCACAACCTTGGGGAACAACTATTCACACCTATGGGCAATTTAGAGTAGCCAGTTAACCTCACTGCATGTCTTTGGACTGTGGGAGACAGCAGAGCACCCAGAGGAAACCCATGCAAACTCCACACAGAAAGGCCCCCATCGGCCACTGGGCTCGAACCCAGAACCTTCTTGTTGTGAGGCGACAGTGCTAACTACGACACCACCATGCTGCCATTCTCTGCAACTTGGTAGCAACAGTTTGGCTAAGAAACACTTACGGATATGATGGCCAAGTGTCCACATACTTTTGGCCATAGTGTTTATCTGTCCATCCACCCACACACATGTACACACACTTCTGCACTCTTCCTGAATACCATAACCATGATTTTCCAAAAATATTTTCCCAAGCCATTTTCGATTTTCGTGGCAGTGCCAGCTGAACCAGGCATTCAGCACAGCCTGACAAGCTCACAACACAAGTACATAAACACTGGAGCTGAAATTACACTTCCTGTTTGCTCACTTGGTCCTGTGCCCCAGGACATAATGATCAACTGTCCACCAGAGTCTGTTTTTTTTCCTCCCCATGGATACGTGCATTCCTGAGAGCCATACAATGAATCACAATGATCAAACGAACCAACAGAGTGTCACCAGAAATCATGAATTGAAAGCATCACTGATAATCAATGTTTACTTGAGTGCTGCAATTAAAACCTGCCAAGCAGGAATAGCCATGATCTTTGCCAGGGTTGGGTTTGCACCACCATAACACAGCCATGAATGGCAAATATTATGCAGTTTACTGGCAAAAGGAGAAAAAGAAACCCTGCCTCTTCTTGGCTGCAGTGCCACATTTCTCCCATCACTTTTTCCAGGAGTTATTTTGGTCCTTCAGCATTTCTCAGAAAGAAACAGGTTTCCCGCAGACATGTTCATTCTGAAGGCTTGAATAAATGCACAACACTATCAATTGAAAAAATAATTACAACAAAAGGTTTAGAGTAGGATCATACCATGGACATTTGACTCGTTCTCCATGAGCACTGAGGAGAGGATTACTTTGCCGGCTTCCCATTTCGCCCAAATTGGAAGAGCGAGTCTCCTGGCCAAGTCATCCACGTCCACATTGCTCAGGTTCTCCACAAAAAAGCTCTGGTAGTACTGAGCTGAGAAGATCTGAGCCTCCACAAGCTGGGTGAGAAGTGACGGAAGGAGGTTCGGGTTCACCTCCTGCAGAACCCTCCTCACCTTTGATAGAACCTCTTGGAAAGGCACCATGATTCCATGAGAACACCGGCCCTCTTCATAGGATTCCCATGAGGCATCCAGGACCTTCTCCAAAGAACCAGAGTGTTTGGTTGGACAAAGAGCTCAACAGCAACTCGCACCAAAGCATCGATGATCGCCACCCTGCAAAGCTCGGACAGTTTCACATGTGCTTTTCCCAAATCACAGAAACACGTAGATATGCTGAAGAGGACGGCTTGATCTCACTTCACTTTTTTTTCAGACTAGAAATCAGATGTAAGGGAGAAGAAGGAAGTTTGATTCCATCACAATGATGCAGTGTATAAAATTCATCAGAATGGTGAAGTGCTAATCCAGAACCAGTGAGTCAGACGCATTCGATCCACAAATCTGATCCGAGATCAGCACCGCATGGAGCTCAACTGAAGAAACAGAACTTTTCATAGAAATCGCAATCAAGGAAATGTTCCTGAGCAAAAATGCACTCATGAAGACTTCAGGTCAAGTTTGAAGACAAATTGAAAACAGTTTATTAATTATTCTTCACATTTTTACCCATGAATTGTAAAAATATAAAACTATGAAAAATAAAAACAATTACATGATATAAAGCTATTACAGACAGCAGTCTGATTCTTAGAGACTCTCACACTGACTTTTACTTTTATAAGAAATTTGTAAACTCATTTCAGACAGCTTTGGGTTTGTGGAAATCCCCAACCGACTTTTAATAAATGTGTCGTTTTCAGAAATGAATCAGCTCTATTCAGGAATCTGGCATTTATTTACAACTGTACACTCTTAGTGGATCCTTACAACTCAGTGTTTACCTTCCAATCCATGTTCTGGAAACGTTAAAAAAATCCAGTGAACCCTTAAAGAACCCTTGGAGAACCTTTTCCCCCCATGAGTGTGTGTATTAACTGGGTACACGTGTGGAAGAACAAAAAAAGTGCTTTAATCTCAGAAAGAGTTCTCATCCCAGCTGTTTGGAAGCAATAAGGAGTCGAAGTAGAATCTTTTGTACTTTCCACACACATGTCCAGTTAAAATACACATTCCTAAAAAAAAAGGTTCTCTGAGGGTTTCTTAAAGGTTTCCCAGATAAATAATGCTCCGTTGCTTCCAAGGGTTCTCAGGTTTATACTTGGTTTGGAACAGACAGAAAAACACCTTGTAGAACCTTTAAAGAACCTCTGAAGAACATATATTCACTCTGAAGAATGTAGAACCCTTCAAGTGAAGGTTTATCAGAAAAAGGTTACAAGTCAAAGCATTTCCTCCCCAAGGAGAAAACTGCCGAACACGACAAAGTGCTTTCCAATCCATGTACAAGCTGCTTCTTTTTTTTTTGAAGCTTGGAACCCTAAATTATCCAAGAAACCATGAAAGAACTTCTAGCAAGAAGCTTCAAAGAATGTTGAATCCTTCAACTGAGTTTTTATCAAAGAGGTTTGCAAATCAGAGCTTTTTGTGGAGCAAAAAAACTTTATTCATTCAATAAACACTTCAAGAACCCTTGGAGAACCTTTTGACTAAGTCTGTATGGACTGGATTAACTGGGAATGTGCGTCAGGGAACTCTTAAAGGTTCTATCTAGAATGCTATAATAATTTTTTTCCTTTCTGAAAATGTTCTGGAAACTAAGGATCGTGATTATCCAGTGAACATCTTAGAGAACATCTGAAGAATCTCTAATTATTACAAAGAGGCCTTGAAGAATGTAGATCCCAAGAACTATCCAAAAGGGCTTCAAGCAGAACCTTTTTTTGGATGCTAATATCCCTTAGATATACAATGAACCCTTAAAGAACCCTTGTTTCTAAGAGTGTATGTATTAACTGGGGAAGGGTGCAGTACAAATGCCACTCATTACTTTCTCCTTCGCACCTTGAATCTGTCAGGAGTTGAACACTGAGCTCTTGGTGGCTCCTGAACCCTGCTTAAGAGTTCGTATCTTTCGGAAAGGGTTCTAACTGGACCCTTTCTGAGAAACAAACATTCTTCCCATGTCAGAGCAACCAAAGGAACTTGAAGGGAGCGATATTTTCTCAGAGTGGAGCTTTTGAAGCTCTGTGTAGATGGCATGGCGACGTTCCTGCTTTTTAAATTCTTTATGGCAGTTCTCCTAAAAATTTTGAAAATGTCATGCATTCAAGCAATGAAGTAAAACTATACATGATTCTAAATTTTACAAAAGAAAAAAAGGTCAAATATGATCACAAAACAGCATCGTCCACAAAAAAACCAAACAAACAACAAAAAAAAACAAACCCAAAACCCAATCCAATGTTTTCCTTTGGGTCTCATCTCATCTCATCTCATTATCTCTAGCTGCTTTATCCTTCTACAGGGTCGCAGGCAAGCTGGAGCCTATCCCAGCTGACTACGGGCGAAAGGCGGGGTTCACCCTGGACAAGTCGCCAGGTCATCACAGGGCCGACACATAGACACAGACAACCATTCACACTCACATTCACACCTACGGTCAATTTAGAGTCACCAGTTAACCTAACCTGCATGTCTTTGGACTGTGGGGGAAACCGGAGCACCCGGAGGAAACCCACGCGGACACGGGGAGAACATGCAAACTCCACACAGAAAGGCCCTCGCCGGCCCCGGGGCTCGAACCCAGGACCTTCTTGCTGTGAGGCGACAGCGCTAACCACTACACCACCGTGCCGCCTCCTTTGGGTCTCAATTATTTAAATAATTTATGTTCTACTTTATAGAACAAATTGCATTAAAAAATACACACATTTCAACGATTCGACCATCATCACCGTGTTTACTTTGCGTTTCATAAGAACGTGTGCAATTCCACAATAATCCTGTTTTATTCAAGGGAAAACTGGGATATATTTTGTCCACCTGGGCTCCATTTTCCATCTTTTGGGTCCAAATTTTTACTCGAGACAAAATCATTTGAATCGGTTCAGTATTCTGATGTTTACAAAAGAAGTCATGCAGAATTTGAGAGTCTAATTCCAGAGTAAAGCCTGAATATTTCACCAATTATGACAATGTGAGCTGAGTGTCTGAAAACATGGAAAAGATCCTTTTGTAAACATGAGCAATTATCAGTGCCTGTGAGAATCGACTCCAGGCTGAGAACGTGGTGCTGCGTCAGAGACCAGAGGAAGAGAAACATCAAACAATGAGTGTATAAAGGTCATTTTCTCCACTTTCTTTCCATTTATGAAGATAAACACAGAGCAGTGGATCTCTGTCAGGATCCTCTCCATGTGATCAGACACTGATAGAAACAAACTCTTTTTGTTTTGTGGAGAAAACAAACTCTGAACTTTGATGTGAATGAATGCCCTGTCAGATTACATCATACAGCTGTTTTATGGTTGCCAAGTCAAGTCAAGTCAGGTTTATTTGTACAGGGAGTGCAGAATTATTAGGCAAATGAGTATGTTGACCACATTACCCTCTCTATGCATGTTGGCCTACTCCAAGCTGCATAGGCTTGAAAGCCTCCTACCAATTAAGCATACCAGGTGATGTGCATCTCTGTAATGAAAAGGGGTGTGGTCTAATGACATCAACACCCTCAGGTGTGCAAAATTATTAGGCAACTTCCTTTCCTTTGGCAAAATGGGTCAGAAGAGGGATTTGACGGACTCAGAAAAGTAAAAAATAGTGACATATATTGCAAAGGGATGGAGCACTCTTAAAATTGCCCAGCTTTTGAAGCGTGACCATCGAACAATCAAGCGCTTCATTCAAAATAGTCAACAGGGTCGCAAGAAGCGCGTTGAAAAAAAAAGGCGCAAACTAACTGCCCGTGAACTGAGGAAAGTCAAGCGTGAAGCTGCCAAGATGCCACTCGCCACCAGTTTTGCCATATTTCAGAGCTGCAACATCACTGGAGTGTCAAAAAGCACAAGGTGTGCAATACTCAGGGACACGGCCAAGGTAACAAAGGCTGAAAAACGACCACCACTGAACAAGACACACAAGATGAAACGTCAAGACTGGGCCAAGAAGTATCACAAGACTGATTTTTCTAAGGTCTTATGGACAGATGAAATGAGAGTGAGTCTTGATGGGCCAGATGGATGGGCACGTGGCTGGATCAGCAAAGGGCAGAGAGCTCCAGTCCGACTCAGACGCCAGCAAGGTGGAGGTGGGGTACTGGTATGGGCTGGTATCATCAAAGATGAGCTTGTGGGACCTTTTCGGGTTGAGGATGGTGTCAAGCTCAACTCCCAGTACTATTGTCAGTTTTTGGAAGACACCTTCTTCAAGCAGTGGTACAGGAAGAAGTCAGCATCCTTCAAGAAAAACATGATTTTCATGCAGGACAATGCTCCATCACACGCATCCAAGTACTCCACAGCATGGCTGGCCAGAAAGGGTCTAAAGGAAGAAAGATTAATGACGTGGCCTCCTTGTTCACCTGATCTGAACCCCATAGAAAACCTGTGGTCCCTCATCAAATGTGAGATCTACAAGGAGGGGAAACAGTACACATCTCTGAACAGTGTCTGGGAGGCTGTGGTTGCTGCTGCACGCAATGTTGATTGCAAACAGATCAAAACACTGACCGAATCCATGGATGGCAGGCTTTTGAGTGTCCTTGTAAAGAAAGGCGGCTATATTAGTCACGGATTTGGTTTTTTTTGTTGTTTTTGAATGCCAGCAATGTATATTAGTGAATGTTGAGTTGTTATATTGGTTTCCCTGGTGAAAATAAATGAGTGAAATGGGTATATGTTTGTTTTTTGTTAAGTTGCCTAATAATTATGCACAGTTATAGTCACCTGCACACACAGATATCCTCCTAAGATAGCTAAAACTAAGAAAGCCCTACTCCAACTTCCAAAAATACTCAGCTTTGATATTTATGAGTCTTTTGGGTTCATCAAGAACATAGTTGTTTTTCAATAATAAAACTAATCCTCAAAAATACAACTTGCCTAATAATTCTGCACTCCCTGTATAGCGCTTTTAACAATAAACATTGTTGCAAAGCAGCTTTACAGAATTTGAACGACTTAAAACATGAGCTACGGTAATTTTATCCCTAATCTATCCCCAATGATGCTTATGGCGACGGTGGCAAGGAAAAACTCCCTCAGACGACATGAGGAAGAAACTTCGAGAGGAACCAGACTCAAAAGGGAACCCATCCTCATTTGGGCAACAACAGACAGCATGACTATAACATTAACAGTTTTAACATGAAGTCAGTTTCGTTGATGTTATAAACTCTTCATTGATGGAAACTTGAGTGCAAAACTGTTCATGACAACTGCAGTCCTAAAGTTAGCAAGACAACTGTAGTCCTCAGCCATAAAAGCATTACTGTAAGAGTCCAGAGCGTCCTCCAGGTGTGACTTTCACCTGTCCACATGGGGCCGTCCTCCACAGGAGCGATGCGATGAGACTCCAACCAGACACAGGGCACCAGGACTGGTTGTGAGTTATCGTGTTCTAACTCGATACTGGACTGATTTCAATAGTTTTTCTCCTGAGTAAATATCCAAAAAGATGGGAAAATACAGCCCAGGTTAAAAAAATCCCAAAGTTTCCCTTTAAAAAAAATTCCAACAGGAAAAATTCCCCTTCATTCAATCCTCAGTTCATTTTAAATTCAGACAATAAAACAGTTTTGAAGTTTCTTCCTCACACTTCTTGCGTTTTCCTTGTTAGAAATTTCTGACGTTTTCTGACTTTTCTTTTTGTTTAAACTCCCCTGATGTTCCTGCGTTCAGCTTCATCGCTCTGTTTTAAAGGTCGTCCAGGAAAAGAGAATAAATTCGAATGTGATGTGGAGAAAAATGAGAGAAAGACAAAAATTAAAAACAAGTGCTTTTCAGAAACACTTATTAAAAACATCCAAGTCTGCAAATCAGTGACTTCAAATTCAAGTAAAATTATTCTCTAAATACTCGACCAACAAAAAGAGCGACATCTTATCTGTATGTGTCTAAAACTTCCATGATGACATTGTTAGAAAACAATATAAAGATTATTAAGCTTATTTCTAGACTTTGACCTTGAAACTCTCTCATTCTGTTGGTTCTGTTCGTTAAGTCAAAGTGTTTATTTTGAGAAAGAAGCTACATTAAGTCCTGGTGTCGAGAAACAGACTGAGCATGAGATGATAATGAAAGAAATCTGATGATATTCATGTTCACTTCTGCAGGAGGTGTTTTCACGGTTCATGGTGGCAGCTTTACAGAACTGCTGATCAGAGAAGAGAAAAAAATCAGGACAGAACGATGTTGGTTGAAATGTAGATGAGGTGTCAATCAGCTGTGTGTTTCAGTCCTGGATTAAACATACCGTCGTCGAGTTCCTCTTCTGATGCAGAAGTGCATGTCACCTGTTTTCCACCGGTGACCATGTCAACAAAAACACATCTTAGTGATAAACTGTACGCTTTGATTATTTTATTTACTTTCATTATTTACAGAGAGGGCGGCACGGTGGTGTAGTGGTTAGCGCTGTCGCCTCACAGCAAGAAGGTCCGGGTTCGAGCCCCGTGGCCGGCGAGGGCCTTTCTGTGCGGAGTTTGCATGTTCTCCCCGTGTCCGCGTGGGTTTCCTCCGGGTGCTCCGGTTTCCCCCACAGTCCAAAGACATGCAGGTTAGGTTAACTGGTGACTCTAAATTGAGCGTAGGTGTGAATGTGAGTGTGAATGGTTGTCTGTGTCTATGTGTCAGCCCTGTGATGACCTGGCGACTTGTCCAGGGTGAACCCCGCCTTTCGCCCGTAGTCAGCTGGGATAGGCTCCAGCTCGCCTGCGACCCTGTAGAACAGGATAAGCGGCTACAGATGATGGATCAATGGATGGATATTTACAGAGAGATACATGACCTCGGACAGCGATTCCAATTTTTTATTTATTCATGAACACGTCATACGTTTAATCCATTTAATATCCGTTGAACTGATCTCACTTGCTATAAATGTCTTGTGTTACCGAGAAACTGGAAGCGTAAACTCCTCTGGCTTGAAGATAGCAGAAAACTTGTTGGAAAAATGCTGACACTGGAGACTCCTTCCATAAAATAAATAAAGAAATAAAAAAAGCTCCCAGATCAATGATGATGCATTTTAACTGGTTTCTTATGTCTTAAACTATCTGTTCCTATAGAAACTGTAACGTATCAGAACGAACAAACAATCGACTCCTTCTGGCCAATCAGAATGGAGAACTCAAAAATGTTGGAATCTGAACCGGAATGTTTCACTGCACGCTTCCTGGAAGTTTGGAAAGAAGTTTGATTTCATTTAATTGCTCCGGAATTCCTTCTGGGAAAATTCTGAACCTCCACTGACTGAAATTTTGTCCTTCAAATGTTCATCGACCTTTGGAACTTCACTCGTGGTCATATCACGAAGAGTTCGATTTAAACCATTACTACAGCTTCATGTTTTGCGAAGCATTCAAGGGAACTGTGAATTGTTAATTTAACCCCTTGAAACTTGCATGGAGATGGATTTGGAAAAATTTCCCCCTGCATTAAAAAGAGAATCTGAATAAAAAAAATATTTCATTGAGTGTTTCGGGATCGCGATGCGGGTTCGAAACTCCACTGAGAAAGCGGGTACGGAACTCCACTCACCGCGACTTATAGAATGGAGACGCTGGGGCTGGAATTCCTCGAGAAAACGAACAGGAATTCTAAAAGGATTACTGAGAGGTGATCACGACTGGAAATCACTCGGGCGCTCCTGGAGATGTTCAGTTAAACCCAAACACTTGTTCAGCGTATTTGCAGAAAGAAGGTGGAAAGAAAAACCCTATGAAGGATGGAACACAGAAGAGAAGCATTTATTTAAAAAAAAAAAGAAGTGAATTTAATCCGATTCAGGAACTCTTCATCGTGACTGTGATTCTGGTTCTGCCACAGACGCTGATGTTCACTTGTTATCTGGATCTGGGGTTCCGTCTGACGAGAACCGGGAAGCACAATAACCTTTGATACCTGGAGAAACAAACAAACAAACCCACACAGAAATTTTAATTTGCATACAGAGCTGATTTAGTTTCTGTAATGAAGGAGTTAATTAATAAGCTCCAGCTCGATACACTTCCTCACAGCCGTCACTTCTGTTTTTTTTTCTGTTGGTCTTTTGTCTGATGAGACTCTAGCGTTAGAGAAAAACATCACTCCAAACATCTGTGTTTCCTTTTCACTGAGCTATGACACCACTTTGACATTTTTAACCAAAAATATATCATTAACAACCTGAAGCAATGAAAACCTTTTGGTACTCGTCGGCAGTCTTTTACAAAATGAAAAACTGCCAGTGTGTTGCTTTGAAATAAAACTAAAGTCACCATTTTAACCATTTAGTTTGAACATTTAGTATTTTCTCTGAAGCGTCCATGATATCGTGTGTTATTCTGTCCCAGGCATGACAACAGCAAATTCTTATTTCAGCTGAAAGTGAAGCATCCAGCCGGTTCCAAGGCGGTGCTTTGGTGGGGGGACAAGGTTTTAGCAAATTTTAAGGGCTTTCAAAACCTCTATTTTGAATAAAAATTTCAAATTTCATGCAATCAGATTTTAATAAAAGATTCTCACATACAGTACAAAAAAGTGACTCAGTTTTAGGCCGAATCCCATTTCACCCCTTGGACCAACCCCTTGGCCCTTCCCCTCCATTTTGCGCGTTCACGTGAAGGGGTAGGGGTATCCCAATCCCAGTTAACGCGGAGGGGTAGGGGAAGGGGTAGGGCTTCTGTACCCCTCCAAACGGAGATTTTCCTGGAGCAGACTCCAAACGAAGGGGTTTGAGTGATTTCCCACAATGCCATGCGGATTTCAGCGAGATTTCAGAGTGTTATTCCCAAAATGATTGAAATATTTCCATATTCAATCATTTTCCTCAAAATGTTTCTGAAAACACATTATCAAATGCATTTTTAAGTTTGTTTCAGATCGGTCAGATTCAAGCGATGCCCTTAACAGCAATAACTGAAGTCAAAGGACTGAAAAATTTGATTAAAATGCATCTTGGTTGAGAAAACTTCAGGTTGACATCCGACATCCAGCTGTGTTCATATCAGCAGTTCTAATTACAAGCCACTTGCCACAAACACAACACAAAAATGTAAAATATGAATTTCTATTTGCTCCGAGAGCAAGCTGGACACACCCACTTTTGTCTTTGTTATTGAAGTTTCTTTCTCGGTGCTGCCAGTACCGTTCGTCTTTCAATTACTTTCCTTTTCTGTTGCTGTCAGTGGGCTGTTTGAGCTCTCTTTTCTCCATTTAGTATGAGATCCATGTATCGAGGCCACTGATTGGTTCAGAGC
Source organism: Neoarius graeffei (assembly GCF_027579695.1). Classification (NCBI taxonomy): domain Eukaryota; kingdom Metazoa; phylum Chordata; class Actinopteri; order Siluriformes; family Ariidae; genus Neoarius; species Neoarius graeffei. Next base: position 2,383,581 of record NC_083588.1, read on the forward strand.
TCGAAAGATAGTTTGGGTCAGCCAATCGCTGCACGTTTTGCAAAATTTATGTCTTTCAAGAGGTTTTCTGGTTACAGAAAGAAGCGATTTGCTCCGGATGTCCATCGGTTCACTTCTACGTTGAGAGGTACTTGGCAAAAATCAAACCTCACCCTAAAATTTTCTCCTCGGATTTGGACGATTTGGCTAACAAAACCACGGAAATCCGCAGATCCATGGAAAACTGTCACCCCTGCTATCCACATTCACTGGATATGAGCAACGGCGTGCTCTGATTGGCTACTCTAATCAGATACTAGGATATGAGCTCATATACCATGAGTTGAGAAAAATAAAATGGTGGCGCACGTTACTGAACCAACCGAGGACGAAATAAAAACTCTACTTGAAAACAAAACCCCCAAAATACAAAGCAACAAAATATGGAATAAAAGTATATGATAGTAAGAATGTATCTTTTGTATTTTTCAAGAATTATCATTATTATAGCATTTTTCACAAATTGCTCTTTTATATTCTAAGTGGAAATGATTTTGTTGAATGTTTTGCATCAAGTTTTTATTTATTGAATTTGCAAAAAATAAAAATGCCCTGTTTCTCAAAATCCAGTGAATGTGAACAAAAAAGTTATTCCACTCAATCTCGTCGTACACAGCTTATAGACAACTCAGTGCTACGCGGTTTGTCGGCTATCAGCTCATGTACAACTTGATTTTGGGGAATAAAATCATTAACACACTGAACTCAGGGACCGCACATCTCACTTTACCTCGCTCATTTGCACTATTCCGCACTACCTCATCTTAACAGCTGCTAGTTTGTTTATACTGCTTATTTCATGTTTACCTGCTATACCTCAGTGCCCTTGACTGGTTATTTGAACCAATTTGTGTGTGTGTATGTATATATGTGAGTGTTTAGTTTAGTCTATGTCTAGTTCATATCTCGAGTGTTTATACTGTTTATATTGTCTGTCTGAGTGTTTAGTCTGTGTGTAGTTCTTATCTAGTGTTTATACTGTTTATTTATACTGTTTATATTGTTTGAGTGTTTCATCTATGTCTAGTTCCTATCTAGAGTGTTGATACTGTTTATATTGTTTGTTTTTCAATTATTCTATTTTTATTTATTGCATTGCCTGTTTGCACCGTGGGTCAGAGAGGACTGATATTTCATCTGTGCTGTATGTTGAGCATGTATAGCATATTTGACAATAAAGTTGACTTGACTTGAATAACCGTTTATCAGCTTCTTAAAACGTTTGTCTTGGAAGGGAAAGGTTTCCACTCCACGCTCTCTTCTGAACCTTACAGATGAACCAAACACACCCCAGAAGAACTCTTTTAGTTTTGAGAGCGTTTCTTTGTTTTGTCCCAATTCTCTAGGAATCCCAACCATTATTCGAAACACAACAGGGGGTTTCCTTCTCACAAAAAGTTCCAAAAATAATCCGTAGCAACCACTTGAGGTGGACTGAGCATGTGCTTCCCTGAGAATATGAGAATAAAGTATAACTAGACCGGACAATTCCCCGGGGGAAATTGTGAGAGGATGCAGTGCGCGAAGCAATTCGGTCACGCATGTTTGCTGGCCATGAATGTGTGACCTGCAATGATGTTTCAATGCAATGATTGTGTGTGTGCTTGAGACAGCAGCCGTCATGAAGAAGAGCTATTCAAGACTATAACCAAAGTGACTACAGGCGGAAATTAGCATGTACTGCTATAACCTGGGACAGACATCTGTCCTTACCACAAGGATAATGTTTAATTTGTGCACTGTCCCTTTTAAAAATAAAATAAACTCTAAACTCTAAGAAGAGTGTTTGTAGTTTGTATGTACGAACAGAAGTGTTCCTAATAAAGTGGGCGGCTAAGGTGAAGTGTCATGCCGACCGAGGCTGTTTTTCTGTCACATTTATAATGGGTGTCAATGAGCAAAGACACACAAGGTCTTGAATTTTGTGCTGTGTTTTACTACGGAACAGGCCTCGAACAATGACAAATAACTCGACAACGGAAGCAGCTATTCACAAAATTCTTTCACAGTGAGCGCTAGAAGGGTCTCCTGAATAAAATGATGTATTTTTTTGTCTGTAGTCTTAAAAATAATGACACTAGAGCGATTTAAAAACGAGTGACTTTTCTCTCACGTTTATAATGGGTGTCAATGAGCTAAGACACACAAGGGCTGGAGTTTTCTACTGTTTTTTATGAAGGAGCAGGCCTCGAACAATGACAAATAACTCGACAACAGAAGCAGCTATTCACAAAATTCTTTCACAGTGAGCGCTAGAAGGGTCTCCTGAATAAAATGATGTATTTTTTTGTCTGTAGTCTTAAAAATAACGACACTAGAGCGATTTAAAAACGAGTGACTTTTCTCTCACGTTTATAATGGGTGTCAATGAGCTAAGACACACAAGGGCTGGAGTTTTCTACTGTTTTTTATGAAGGAGCAGGCCTCGAACAATGACAAATAACTCGACAACGGAAGCAGCTATTCACAAAATTCTTTCACAGTGAGCGCTAGAAGGGTCTCCTGAATAAAATGATGTATTTTTTTGTCTGTAGTCTTAAAAATAACGACACTAGAGCGATTTAAAAACGAGTGACTTTTCTCTCACGTTTATAATGGGTGTCAATGAGGGCTGTCAGCTGCCCTGTCCTCAGTTTGAGGCTTGTCATTCAAAAACCGTAAATCCTATCGTTTAGGTAGACACATTGTGTGAATCAGGACAAGTTTTCCTACTACTTTTGAGAAAATCATGTCTGTAGAGTGAAATTTGTGGCTGAAAACACAGTTTAAGCGAGAAAGTTTGAGCTTTATTTTCAACCTCTCTCCACTCTAAGTTAACGAGCTTCACTGGTGTGTAACGCAATAGACACCCATTCAAAAGCCGGATTTTCTCCCAGAACCCACATGGCGTTTGAGCCGGGACTGAACCGAAAGTGTAGAACCTAGCAGAAAAGTTGAATGCCAGATCCACAGAGGAGAAGTTTTCCTACGTTTTAGAGTTTGAATCACGTCTCTAGGTTAAAGCATGCCAGAGCAGCGGACGTTTGAAAAACGTTGAAAAAGAGCTTTTTTTTCAATTAATTCCATAGAAATGAATGGGGTTTTTTGGGGCGATTTTTTCGCGACTACGTCGCGAAAAAATCGTATTCTGTAGAGAAAAGTAATAGCATAGCGAGTCCGATCGAGCCGCACGTTTTGATATATTGTTTGTGTGCGACGTACGGTTATTGAGTTATTCGAAATCAAAATTTGCGTAGGAGGAAGAAGAAGAAGAAATACGTAGAAGAACAATAGTTGCAGTGCTTTGCACTGCAACCTATGGGCTCCCCTAGGGGAGCCCATAGGTTGCTGTGCTGCAGCACTGCATCCTAATTAGCTCTCGAGCACACAGGATTCGCCAATCTGACGTTTTGCAAACACTTTTCAAAAAGTCGAAAAACACTTTTCAATGTCATGGAGTGACTTGGTGTGAAAGACTGTTGTGAGAAAGCAGTGAATTTTATTACCCAGTACACTCCTCAAGCACGACCTTTATCCATGAAGTAATGATCGCTGCATTCGGGCAGGATTCTGTGTCTCTGATTAAAATGTCTCGGCTGAGCAGCTTGGACCGGGAGTCAGAGTTCAAGCTTCCCAAATTCCTGAGTAATAAACTGTTTAATGTTTGCCATTTTGTTCCTCACCTGAACACATCACACTGAGCACTTCAATGAAGAAGAAACTCGGCTGCTGACTGAATAAAAAAAAAAAAAAAAAACTCCATTCAAAAGAAGACTCTCGAGTTCTGGATTCTGATTGGTCAGAAAGTGTTGATTTATACAGGGGGCTGCAGAAGTAGGTATACAGGAAGGATTATTCCAGTATAATAATAGTGGTGCTCAGTTTCATTTAATACTAGAATTCATTTAGTTCATTAAAGACATTATTACTATTTTTACCTTGACAAAGAATTTCCCAACAGGTGGATTGGACGTCGGGGAGCCGTTGACTGGCCACCATGTTCACTGTATCTCGCCCCTATGGACTTCTTTTTCTGGGGATGTGTAAAAGACAGGGTTTTCGCACGCAAGCCACGTTCTGTTGATGCCATGATTCAAGTCATATGGGAGGCTTGCCAGGAAACTGATGCTGATAAAGATCTTTGTGCCAGAGTGTGCATGGGCGTCTACACTCGACAAGTGGAATGCGTGAATGCTGGGAGCAAACAGTTTGAACATTTGAGGGATTAATACGTGATTATTGATACGTTTGCATAATCAATAAAATAACGTTTTGTGTGAATGTTTTGTTTTTCATTACTGTATACCTACTTTTGCAGCCCCCTGTATAAATGCGCTTGTCGTTTCTATAGTAACGGCTCATTCACACTGACTTGTACAGCATCTCAGATATGAGCAGATTTGTAATCGTAGGCAAATTGCTGTGGTGGAAGAGGAATAAAACATTTCAGGAAAGTAATCAGCTTCAGGGTCGTAGATTATTTTACTAAAACAGCAGCTTTGACAGTTGTGCCGGCACAGATCAGGGAGAAGAGGAGTATTTGGAGCAGAGGTGGAATGTAACGAAGTATTTTTACTTCGTTACTGTACTTAAGTAGTTTTTCTCGTATTTGTACTTTACTTAAGTAAAAATAATAATGCATACTTTTACTCAATTACATTTTTGTGTCAATTATCTGTACTTTCTACTCCTTACATTTTGGAAACGGACGTCGTTACTCGTTACATTTGCATTAACCTTTTTGTCGAAAGGACTCTTTTGTCAAAATCGTGCATGAAAAAATGCTTTCCTGTTTTGTTGCGGCGATATTTGCGATTTCCAACCAATCAGGTAGGTACCTGATGATTCGGGATCCGCCCACTCAAAGCAGGCAAGCAGGTGGAAATCGTTCAATGATTCAGAATTATTCAACAATGGACGCGGAGACTGACGCTGAACGTGAGCGCGAACTTGAGCCTGAGCCTGGGCCCTCCTGCAGCAGTCCTTGGCCATATTTAGACAATTTGTTTGAATTTAAACACGCAAGGAATGATTCCTTCGTTTTCAAATGTATCCCATGACGGCCAAGGAACCACGAACTGATGGCTTTCCGAAATTCCCCATCAAATCTTAAGAAGCATCTGGAGGTAAGGGTATGCATTACGCTATGCTAGGTTAATGTTATGTACATGTCATGACATATAATATTGATATTTGTCGAAATACATGTCAACATACAGTAAGTAAGCATCAAAATCACAGCAGTGTAGATTCATCTTTAACGTAAGGGGATATGTTTTTTAGCTATACTAATGTAACGGGGGCCTAATATACAACAGGTTCAGAGGGTGCGGTCTAGTAGCCTAATATCCTAAAATTGCATTGTGATTTGAAAATGAATAATCTGTTTCAACTACAGTAAGTCATACAAACTTCTAGCTGAACCCCAAGCTCCATTTACATTTCCTCAGTGGTCTTTTTTTGTCAAACTGAAGGATTCCATTCACGTGAAGCCATTTGGAATCACCCGGCATGTCACGCTCGCTGTTTAAACACAGTTGCGTGCAAATGTATGTTATCTATCTCGTCTCCTTCACCTATCAACTAGACATACCTAAGGAGTGTGAAGAAATAATCCTACCGAGCCGACATGTGCTGCTAACCAAAGTATATGCATAACATTGCCTGGATTTGCTCCAGAATTAGCGTGCTAACTGACTGGCGTCAGCACTCCCAGTCTTCCCCTGGTATTCACGAATTCGCTTAATACTCTGCCATACAAATTCACTCGTACATGCCGCCGAAACCGTTTAATGCCTGTGGTGGTTATAAACATTTTCTGAGGGGCAGCTTGCATTTCCTCTCAAATAATCCTTTTACCAGGGGCGGCACGGTGGTGTAGTGGTTAGCGCTGTCGCCTCACAGCAAGAAGGTCTGGGTTCGAGCCCCGTGGCCGGCGAGGGCCTTTCTGTGTGGAGTTTGCATGTTCTCCCCGTGTCCGCGTGGGTTTCCTCCGGGTGCTCTGGTTTCCCCCACAGTCTAAAGACATGCAGGTTAGGTTAACTGGTGACTCTAAATTGAGCGTAGGTGTGAATGTGAGTGTGAATGGTTGTCTGTGTCTATGTGTCAGCCCTGTGATGACCTGGCGACTTGTCCAGGGTGAACCCCGCCTTTCGCCCGTAGTCAGCTGGGATAGGCTCCAGCTCGCCTGCGACCCTGTAGAACAGGATAAAGCGGCTACAGATAATGAGATGAGATGAGATAATGAGATAATCCTTTTACTGCATTAACACTTAAAAATGGCACAACAATACCATTGAGGATTTTGTGTCATGATCTAGCCAATTCGAGTGTAAAGCATAGACAAAAGAAACACGCTTGTGTTGGCAGTGTGTATAAGCAACGGGAGTGACACACAGGATTGGCGCCCTTATTCGAACTTGATAAATAATTGATGAAAACAATGTTGATATTAGTCTTGAATGTTACATTCATTTGTAATGTTAATTCTACACACGTCTTAGATCTCCAAACGACAGCCAAAAAGTTAGGCTACTTGAAATGTTGAACTACATATTGACATACAATGGTTAAGCGTCCAAATTGTTGGCCTGGTTTACACGTTGTAGAGAACTTTAGACCAACAAAATTTACACACCATCTGGACTTTGATCAGACATGTAGGCCTACTGTAGTGGGTGATTATAGATATAGATATAGTTTTGACCCTGCATCCTTGCAAATGTGTTAAATTTATATTCTTATATTACTATTAATGCTATGTTTTAGTAGTATCATATTACTGATCAGGGCCGGCTCTAGGTCTTTGGCTGCCCTAGGCGAGATTGAGTTTTGGCCCCCCCCAAGAAAAAAAAAAAAAACCCTCTTATAACATCTAAATAACACTTTAATCTAATCACTCTATTCTATTACTATTAAACAATGTACGGTGCATGGAGAATAAACAAGAAGTCATTTTTATCTTTTTCATTATTGTTTTTTTTTTTATCATTATTAACATAAAGTGTCACAAAGTAAAATGACCACACAAATTCAATACATATCTCCATATAATGGGCAAAAACTCTTCCGCACCCTGTTCAAAGTGTAGTGCATGGACAATAAACAGGAAATTATTTTTAGTTTCTTTTTTGCTATTAAAAGTTAAGTCATCTCTGAAGAATTAACAAATTAAATGAATAAAAAATTCTACATTTCTAAACTGTGCAAACTTAAGCACCCTGTTAGGACATCAATGGGCTGTATTTTCAAACAAAAGTGCTATTATGGGGACTTTGTTATTGAAGTCTATTGCTGTTTGCATCTAGTTAGCTAGGCAGACATTGATTCAGGCGTCTAAAATATTAATTTGCCACTATAATGGTTGATATGAGAGATTAGATCAGACTTACGACTTCGCTCTATTTGTTTCTTCCTGTAGCCTTCGTTTGCGCCCTTGCGCACCCGAGAGTTTGGATTTCTTCATTTAAGCACTTGTAGTCTGGGCTACTTTTTGCAGTGGATAGCCACTCTCATTCCCCGATGAACACTGCTCCCCCCGCCCCCCTTATAACCTATCATTGTGCATTTTTAGTAGGCATAAGGAAATCACCAACCACTACTGCGTAGGCTACACTTGTTTTTCAACCTTTTTGAACCAGGGCGCACCTTTTTCAATGAAAAAATCTCAAGGCACATCACCAATAGAAAATGTTGACTGAAACTAAAACGCTGTTGCCAATATTTACAATATACGGTCATTCTATAATTTTCCACGGCACACTAGTGTTCCGCGGTACTAGAGTTCGGCAGCACAGTGGTTGAAAACACTGTACGCCACTGATGCACTTGGTAACATCTCCATTCAATAACTCCATCCCTCCTTTTTGGTGGGGTTTTGGTCGCCCTTGGCGCCCCTGGGCACACTTTGCACTTAGGCTATTACATGGCCAAAACAGAGAATAGCCGCGGATGCGCACTTCTGCGCCCGAAGACACACTATAGACAGGGCGAACTACTGTTGAGCGCTTATTGTTTCATGATGAACAACCACCACCACACCCCACCCCGCTTTTTTTTGACAAATCGCACCCTGACTACATGCTTTGCTGTACAATTAAATTAGGCCAAGACATTATAATGCTGACTCGTTTTCAGAATAGTGGAAGTCATAATTTTTCTCCCCCCGTTTCTGCGCCCCTGGATGGACGCAGCGCCCTTAGCATTTGCCTATATTGCCTATGCCATGGGCCGACTCTGTTACTGATAATGTTACTGTCTTTTATAGAGAAAACACAGATCCCTTCTGAAAGACTACATGGAAGCAACTACAGCAAAAAGAAAGGGAACATCCTCTGGGATTGAAGGTACCATAAAACAGGAAACTGGAAGACACCAAAGCCTCACAGAAGTCCCTGGACCTTGCAGTTGTGAGCTTCGTGGTTCAGGGATTGCACTCATTTGGAATAGTGGAACAACCTGCTTTTATAAAATTACTGCAGAACACCCACTCCAACGTCATGTCACGTACAACAGTAGGTTCCCAAATAGAGAAACACACAAAAACAATGAAAGAGAACGTGAAGAACACCATGCAACATGTGGCATATATAGCCACAACAACCGACTGCTGGACAGCACACAGACAGAGTTTTCTCGGCATCACTGCCCACTGGATAGATCCAGAGAGTTTACAGAGACAGTCTGCTGCTCTGGCGTGCAGAAGGCTTAAAGGGTCTCACACATACGACACATTGGCCAGTGCTCTCAATGAGATACACACAGAATACAACATCAGAGAGAAAATTGTGAGGACCACTAAAGATAACGCCTCAAATTTTGTAAAGGCCTTCAGAGTTTTTGCATGTCAAAATGAAAATTCTGAGAGAGAGGGATGTGAATGATAGTGAGGAGGAGGATGACCCAGAAGAGGAGACCGAAACTGTTGAAGTTGAGGCTTTGTTGGAGGACGACGATGAATACTCTGAATATCAACTTCCAAAGCATCACCGCTGTGCCTGTCATCTTCTTAATTTGATTGCAACTGTCGATGCAAAAAAAGCGGAAACAAATGTTGCATACAAGAACGTATCTCGCTCAGCTTTTGCCAAGTCCTCTGGTCTGTGGAATAAGAGTGCCCGCTCAGTTACTGCTGCAGAGGTCATTGAAAAAGAGTGCAAACTGCAACTTGTCCGTCCAGTTGAGACCAGGCGGAACTCCCACTTCCTTGCTGTTGAGCGGCTACTGAGAATAGTGAGAGAAAGTTGGGAAGGAGCCATCAGAGCGGTAACCATTGCACTTAAAGTCCATGTAAGTATGACTCTAATCAGATACAGTTACACATATTGTTGGCTATGGATTGTATATACTGGCCTAGAATTGTAGTTCACTAATAATTTTAGCCTTTAGCAGCTGTATGTAGAATTAGAAACGCAAAATAGATGAATGTTTAATGACTTGTGTAACAACACTGCATACCTAGGTGTGTGACATTACACATTTTGCTTTCTAATATGCTTCGTCTAACGCTGTGTATTACAGGTTCAGCCCTGCAGAACTTGCTCCCTTGACAGAATATGCATCAGTCATGAACCCAGTCTCCAAGGCACTCAACATACTGCAGGGAGAGGTGGATATCCACATGGGATACATCGTACCAACTATAACCATCCTGACTGAGAAACTCGGCCGCCTCCAAGCATCTTGCAAGATCTGCCAGCCACTGATCTTTGCCCTTCAAGAAGGAATACAGCGGCAGTTTGGTGATATGCTCGCTGACCCTGAGCTCACTGCTGCTGCGATTTTACTTCCAAAGTTTCACAAATCATGGACAAGCAATGAGGACTTGCTGAAGTTGGGTAAGTAATTTAAATCATCAATTATCAGATATTTAACTTGTAAGGAGACCATGCTACGTACCTACCCTGAGCCTGCCATTTTATCAAAAAAAAAAGTTCCATTAAAATCTGCTTGTAATCTAGTACTCTCCATACGCAAGTGCTCAATGGTTCTTCTATTCTGTGTGTCGGTTCTTCTTGTGTAGGCATGGACTACATAAAGACTCACATGGAGAGCGACACAGCTTCAACCACAGCAAACCATTCGGGGTCAGAGGAGGACGACTACTTCTGCTTCGTGAAGGGAAACGTCCAAGAGACGACGCATCAACTGGATGCCTATCTGGCCAGCTCTGTTACGTCAACGGACATTCCCAAGTCAGTGCCCGCACTTTTGAAATTGTCCCTTAAACTGAACACACCCTTGCCCGCATCTGCAGCTTGCGAACGACTTTTCAGTACAGCAGGGCACATTCTCTGCGAAAAGAGGCAGGCTTGGTTCGAAGAATTTCGAAAACCAACTGTTGTTAAAATTAAACGAAGCATACTGGTAATTCACTGAGTAGAGAGCCAGCCTCTGGTCAGCTGGCACATTTTCCTTTCATGTCCAACACTTAAACATAGAAGCATGTTTTTTCTAGGTTTTTTTCTGAAAGTAGACACGAGCGTGACTGGTTAAGCCCAGAAATGTTGTTGTGAATGGCCTTCCTTTCTAATACAGTTCTTGATAATTGTATAAATGGTAAATGGTCTTACAGTTTTGATAAATGGTCAGGTTTTGATAACCCAGACTGTATATAGTCTTTACTTACTGAGTAGAGAACCAGCCCCTGGTCAGCAGTCATATGTTCATTTCATGTCCAACACTGCATTGAAGGATGTTTTTCTAGGTTGCTTTATTATTATTATTTTTAGTAACTACACGTCCAGGAATGTTGGTTTTGTGAATGGCCTTCCTTTCCAATACAGTTTTTGATGACTCAGCCTGTGTGTATGGTCTTTACTTTTCATACCATTGCACCTTACATAGACACAGACAGTTTCTCTACTTCAACATACATTAGGCTATTTATTATACCGTACATGCTGGATGTGGTAAATTTGTTGAACAGAGTGTTGTTGTGTTGAAAAATTAAAAGGCAAAGCACTCGTGATAAGTTGTGATTGGTTAGTGAGAAGTTGCTGTTTACTGCTCTTAACAGAGCAGTGTTGTGAATATGCTGGCAAGTGAATTATTTAAATTTAAAATGTAAAAAGTATGCATTGTATTGCCAATCGCACACAATATTGACACCAATCTTTTCAGTATAAACACTGTACATTGCTTGTGAGAAGTGATACTGGCAGGTGCATGCAATGGCGCAGCCCAGACACTGAGACAGACAACCCATTGCGCGAGTACTTGTACTTTAAAGTACATTTAAAAGGTAGTACTTAGTACTTTTACTTAAGTAAGATTTTTGATGTGCTACTTCTACTTTTACTCAAGTAGATATTTGGCTGGGTATTGGTACTTTTACTTAAGTACTAAGCATCAGTACTTCCTCCACCTCTGATTTGGAGATAATTGTCACCACAAAGAGAGAAAAAAAAAATTACACACAGATTTTAAATTTCACTGAAATACAAGGGGAAGTCAAAAAGTTCTAAGACAAACTGAAAAAAAAATCTTTATTTATGAAAATAACAAAGCTATTTCTCTACATGTCCTCCATTTAAGTCTAAACACTTCTGCAAGCGGTGTTTCCAGCGGAGAATTCCTTCTTTGTAGAATTCTGAGGGATGTCTTTCACACCTTTTGAAATTATAACATCTGTCTTAGAACTTTTTGACTTACCCTCGTACGGTCCTGTGCAAAAGCCCGAGGCACATGTAAAGAAATGCTGTCAACTAAAAATGGCTTGAAAAAATAATGAAATGAAATGTTTCAATATTTAAAAAATACTATAAACAGTAATCAGTGAGCCATAATAAATGAAACAAAGTCAGTATTTGGTGTGAGACGACCCTTTGTTTAAAAAAATAAAAAATTAAAAAAACTAGATAGAACTCGATGCCAACGGTGTTGATGGGGACGCCTCCGCCCGGTAGACTACACGCCTTATTAAGTTGTGATTTGGGGACGGACATTTGACCTCACAGTAATCTTGACCTGGTGAAACTACTTGTATCAGCCTTGGAGATATTGTGTTCAGAAGGTTTTCGGACAGACAATTGACCTCACAGTGACCTTGACCTTAGACCTTTTGATCTCATAATCTAATCAGTTTATCTTTGTCCCCAAATGCACAAATGGCGAAAGTTTTGAGATATCGCGTTCACAAGGTTGCGGGATGGACGGACGCATGCACGGACAGACGGACAACTCGAAAACATAATGCCTCCTGCACCTTACGGTGGTGGAGGCATAAATATCCGTCTCAGGTCCAGTGAGTGCAGTTTTATGCGGAAATGATCTGTAGGTTTTCCTGAGCATCTTACAGAACCAGCCACAGTTCTTCTAGACACTTTGTCACACTCGCTTCTTCGTTTTACACCAAAACTTTTGCACCAGTAGCCTTCATTATGTTTTCTTTTTTCGTCTGAAAAGTGCTCTCTTATGGAATACGCTGCTCAGATACAAACTTTTTTTTCTGTAACATTTAATTTTGTGCTGGAAAACAAACGTTTGGATTCTCAAATGTTTTGACTCGATAATGCAGAAGTCATAAAACAGAACTCTATAACAAAGTTTGTATTAAAACACAACAACTACAACAAAAAAGCCCCAAAACAAACCACAGTACTGAAGACTTTTGCACAGGACTGTGTATTTCATTTTCTGAACTGTACTGTAATAATAATAATAATAATAATAATAAGTAGTTCAATTTATATAGCGCCTTTCACAAACCCAAGGACGCTTTACACAAGAGTTTCCACCAAAAAAAAAAAACTAGGAAGAATAGTGTGAGGTTAAGAGAAAAGTTTTCAAGTTAGCGTTGAAGGAAGAGAGAGTGGAACAGTCACGAAGTGATTGTGGTAACGAGTTCCAAAGTTTAGGAGCAGCAACACTAAATGATCTGCCACCCATAGATGCCAGTTTAAAACTGTACAGATGAGCAGATTGTTTAATTCAGTATCAATGTGCCGAAACAATAAAGCTTGGCATTTTATTACTTGTTTATGGTCACCAAAACCTTCCAAGATAAAATGCCCGACAATAAAACACACTGTGTGTTATCAGTAAAATCATAATAAAATGGTTTTATTGATGAAATGAAATTCTTGGTAATGACTTTGCAGATGTGGGTTGAACAGACTGAATGTATGGTGAAGGACCGCTGACAATAAACACTCACAGAGAAGCACTGTGACGCTTCAAAGCGGATTCTTCATCACTTCTGCTGCTTTAGATTTAAAAAAAATAATAATAATAAACTTGTGTGAAAAAAATGGATGTAAACTCCAAAATCGAACAAAGATAATATCAAGTCACTTTTGTTTCACGTTCAAATAATTTCCTACCAGTCACATGATTTGCCAACAAGGACATCAAGTATAAAGCTCGCAGATCAGGTTACCGAAGCAGGAAAGGATGGTGCTTTCCAGCTTTCTGGCTCTCCAGCCAAATCATTTAATCAGCTCTGCTCCGAGACAGACTCCGAGACCAGAAAAGGGGCTTTTAAAACCACACTGACTCTTCTCCAGAACACCTACATGTGTGTGAAGCGTGACGGTCTGGAGTCTACCGGCCTATAAAAAGCTCCTGCAGATGCAAAGCCAGACAATTCAGAACTAGTATTAAAATTAGTAAGATATATTATTACTCAGCAGTTTGTTGTAGAAATAGCTGCCACAAAATAAAAGGAAGTCCCACAATGATCACATGGCTGGTAATTTCCCCAGATCAACGCCATGAAAACATTCTCCATCCACCACAAGCTTTATATCGCTGATAAGGACCAAGCCGACCCTCAGAGGTGGAGGGCTTTTTATTTCTGCTCATTTTTAATACCCAGGTTTAACAGACAACGAGTGTTTGAGAGAGAAACTTTTACGACGCACAAATCCGCTGCTGAAGGACGACAGTTTGGTGAAAAAGGTCTGGATGTGGTGTACAATCCGAAGAAATTAACACAACATTATGAAGTTATGAGACAGAGATATTTTGATTGTTAGAATAAATAAATTCACATCAAGGTAGTGTTTCGAGAAAATCTCAAATCTCAGTTTGGTCGAATCATAATAATTTTGATCATTGATAATCTTTGTAAATCTGCCATTTTTAAGATATTTTTCAATTATTAAATCAGCTCAGTTGAAAGCATGTCCTTCCGGATCAGTAAAATTCTTCTTTAAATGTTTCCACAGTGGCAGAAAAGGATCAAAAGCATCCCAAAATGTCTGATCCTGATTTAACGCTGAAAGTTTAATGCCACCATGTGACTTCAGCTGTTCTTGAGAGACGAGAAACTTCAGGAACCAAAGTTTAACGTTCACCAAAAAAGGAGAAAATCGCAAGACCATTCTGAGAGCTCGAACCCTGACGATCCAAACTCAGATCTCATCTGTGGCTGAAAAACAAAAGAGCAAAATTGGTGGGAAGGGCAATCTCATTCTCCTCAGTCAATCACAGAGATGCGAGCCAATCATAGGCGTCTGTGAGATCACGGATGCGGAAGAGGGCAGAGTGCATAAAGTTTCCTTCGAGCGTGTTACGCCGTGACCAAATTATGGAGAAAGGACTGGACTGGAAATCTTGGAAATGGAATTTTTCCCAGTAAATAATGTTAGTCTACAATGAGTTCATCTTCAGAAACCGAGTACGACTTGGACAATCAAATATTTATTCATTAAAAAAAAAAGTCCAGCCAAGGCAAAGTCTTGAGTACAGTTCAGAAGTGAAGGCGGACCAAGGGCTTGTTTAAGGCGGATGTGGGAAATAAGTGAGGGGGTTTATTCTCAGACAGAAATAATTCTTCCTGTGCCACTCAGAGCACAGGAAGAACAGACCTGCCCTCAACCACATGGTTTACAGTGGGGCTTGAAAGTTTGTGAACCCTTTAGAATTTTCTATATTTCTGCATCAATCTAACCTAAAACATCATCAGATTTTCACACAAGTCCTAAAAGAAGATAAAGAGAACCCAGTTAAACAAATGAGACAAAAATATTATACTTGGTCATTTATTTATTGAGGAAAATGATCCAATATTACATATCTGTGAGTGGCAAAAGTATGTGAACCTTTGCTTTCAGTATCTGGTGTGACCCCCTTGTGCAGAAATAACCGCAAATAAACGTTTGCGGTAACTGTTGATCAGTCCTGCACACCGGCTTGGAGGAATTTTAGCCCGTTCCTCCGTACAGAACAGCTTCAACTCTGGGATGTTGGTGGGTTTCCTCACATGAACTGCTCACTTCAGGTCCTTCCACAACATTTCCATTGGATTAAGGTCAGGACTTTGACTTGGCCATTCCAAAACATTCACTTTATTCTTCTTTAACCATTCTTTGGTAGAACGGCTTGTGTGCTTAGGGTCGTTGTCTTGCTGCATGACCCACCTTCTCTTGAGATTCAGTTCATGGACAGATGTCCTGACATTTTCCTTTAGAATTCGCTGGTATAATTCAGAATTCATTGTTCCATCAATGATGGCAAGCCGTCCTGGCTCAGATGCAGCAAAAGAGGCCCAAACCATGATACTACCACCACCATGTTTCACAGATGGGATAAGGTTCTTGTGCTGGAATGCAGTGTTTTCCTTTCTTCAAACATAACGCTTCTCATTTAAACCAAAAAGTTCTATTTTGGTCTCTTTCGTCCACAAAACATTTTTCCAATAGCCTTCTGGCTTGTCCACATGATCTTTAGCAAACTGCAGACGAGCAGCAATGTTCTTTTTGGAGAGCAGTGGCTTTCTCCTTGCAACCCTGCCATGCACACCATTGTTGTTCAGTGTTCTCCTGATGGTGGACTCATGAACGTTAACATTAGCCAATGTGAGAGAGGCCTTCAGTTGCTTAGAAGTTACCCTGGGGTCCTTTGTGACCTCGCTGACTGTTACACGCCTTGCTCTTGGAGTGATCTCTGTTGGTCGACCACTCCTGGGGAGGGTAACAATGGTCTTGAATTTCCTCCATTTGTACACAATCTGTCTGACTGTGGATTGGTGGAGTCCAAACTCTTTAGAGATGGTTTTGTAACCTTTTCCAGCCTGATGAGCACCAGCAACGCTTTTTTTTTTTTTGAAAACAACTTTATTGGGCAACTTACAAAAAATTACATCAATAAGAAATTAACATTTCCAAAAATATAAGCAATAATAAAGAAAAAAAAACAAAAACTAAAATTAAAATTAGCCCAAAAGGGTAAGCACGAACGGGAACAAGTCCCATGTTGGGTGCAACCCTTAGCCTTACAAAAGCAGTAAAATTATATAAAAATTCAATTAATATGTCTAAAACTAGTTACAACCTGTGGCAGGAACAAGTTGGCGCAAGCGTCCATGTACATGGCCAGTCCGGGTCAAAGAAAGTATCCAGGTGCTTAAACATTAATTTCTTGACACTTAAAGTGAAAGAGGCAGAGCTAGAAAAGGCAATGGAAGTATCCACTGCGCTGCAGACACGGTTCCATAATTTAACAATACAGTTAAAAAAAGATGCCTGGTAGGTACTTGTCTTACATAGTAGCGGCTTTAGATTAAAGGAATTACTGGCTCGTGTCCTCCCGTGAGATACAAAGGTGACAAAGTTACTTACGTCTAGATCAATCTCTTTGTACAAGCATTTAAAGAAAAATACAAGATCTTTAAGTTCACGGTCTAGTGCTAGTGGCAAGATGTTTAAAGCCACCAGCCTGTCCTTGTATGACATCTCACCTATCTTAACTTGGAGAATCCACCTAGTGGCGCGCCGCTGGACGCGCTCCACTTGTCCTTTCAAGGTGACTTTATCTGGTGACCATACTTGAGTTGCATAGCTCAGTTGAGATTTAACAAGGGACAAGTAGAGTGTGCGCCTGATCGCCCTATCTGTCAGCAGCGGGCAGGTCCGTATCAATAGGCCCAGCAGCTTATTTGCCTTTGCACAAATGGAATAAATATGAGAATTCCATGTTAGATCACTAGAGATGGTGACTCCGAGATCCTTTTCTTTGCGCACCTGTTCTAGCTGAGAGATACCCAGACGGTATTCATGTACCAGGTGGGATTTCTTGCGCGTAATACTAAGTGATTTGCATTTGGATGCATTAAAGCTGATGTTATTGCGTTTAGACCAATCCTGCATGTTCGTTAGAGTCGACTGTAAAGATAGACAGTCATCGGTGGATTTCACTAGCTTGTAAACTTTAGTGTCATCCGCGTAGAGAGCCACCTTAACTCCGTCAAGGACCTCCTCGGGGAGGTCGTTGATGAAGATCGTGAACAATAAAGGGCCAAGAAGGCTTCCTTGTGGCACACCGGAAGTGACAGGTGCCCACTCCGATGCTGCCCCATCAATGACGACTCTTTGTACCCTACCCTGCAGGTAGTCAGTAAGCCAAGCAAACAAATGACCAGAAACGCCGTATACCCTCAGCTTGGTGAGAAGGACAGAATGATCGACAGCGTCGAACGCTTTCGCAAAATCCAAATATATGACGTCCGTTTGAATGTTTTTATCCAGAGTCTACCCGATAGAATGCAGCACAGCCAGCAACTGCGTTACACATGAGCGTTTTTTCAAGAAACCGTGTTGGAGTGCCGTTATTAAAAGCTTCACGTGATCGTATAACCGTGAGCCAACACAGCGTTCCGAGATTTTGCCAATAATTGAAAGAAGTGAAATTGGCCGATAATTTTCAACATGTTCCTTTGAGTCCTTTTTGTGAACAGGTGTTATGTCGGCCGATTTCCATTCACGAGGAATCTTGCCCTTTGCCAGCGAATAGTTAAAAAGTGTGCATAAACTGGGCACAATTTGCTCGCTACACTCCTTTAACAGGCGCGCTGGAATGCCATCTGGACCTTGGGCTTTAGAGATGTCGAGTGCATTCAAGCATTCCTTGACTTCATCGATCGACACTTCAACTTCTGAAATTTCCATATCCATATTTTTTCTGAGGTCCTCAGAAATCTCCTTTGTTCGTGCCATGATACACTTCCACAAACATGTGTTGTGAAGATCAGACTTTGATAGATCCCTGTTCTTTAAATAAAACAGGGTGCCCACTCACACCTGATTGTCGTCCCATTGATTGAAAACACCTGACTCTAATTTCACCTTCAAATTAACTGCTAATCCTAGAGGTTCACATACTTTTGCCACTCACAGATATGTAATATTGGATCATTTTCCTCAATAAATAAATGACCAAGTATAATATTTTTGTCTCATTTGTTTAACTGGGTTCTCTTTATCTACTTTTAGGACTTGTGTGAAAATCTGATGATGTTTTAGGTCATATTTATGCAGAAATATAGAAAATTCTAAAGGGTTCACAAACTTTCAAGCACCACTGTACATGCACATCGGCTTCAGCAGGTGCTTCATCGCTTGGATGAAAAACATGAGCAAATCCTGAGACGTGACTGACAGGGAAGTGAAACAAGCGTGCTGTGTTTTGAGCTTGATCTCACTCTGATAACGACCTCTACGTTCTGACAGCTGATTTATCCAGATAACAAAAACACGCTGCTTTCAGACGTGGTGAGAAACGAAGACACCCATCCGGATTCCGGTTCTGTCTGGTGGATAATTCATTCAAAATACAAAACTAACATCCACATAAATTCAAATTCATTTCAAAATGGAAACCGAACTTGATATTTTCAAAGTTTTAAAAGACTCTTAGAGGGTGAACACAATTCATAATTAAAAATGTTGTGAATGTTTTTAAGTGCTGAGCTGAAACATGGAAAAAATATGTGGAATGAACTCATTCCGAAGACGACAGTAAAGTCACATGATCATATAAAAACACCGTCCACGCGGAAACAGCCAGCTTTTCACATTTAGAGCGTTTTTTTTGTTTTTTTCCCCTGAGCATTTCAGACACCGATACAAGATTATATCTAGAATCAAAAAAAATTTTGGCAAAAAAAAAGTCGTTTTACTTTTTCACTTCTGGGGAAAACGATTTGAATTCTCTCATGAGTCTTCCTGTATTCACCCAATGACATGCTCTCCAGAGGGTAGAACAGATATGCCCCACCTCCGGGGGTGTGTCTCGTTCTACTCGAGCAGCTCATTAATATTAAACATGGTTGGTCTGTGCGTTTCTGGCGTGTCATCCTGCACACTCTTCCCCTTTTCGAGCCAATCAAGCTGCGTCTCTCCACTTGACTTCAACTCAGAAAACGCACCACATCTGGACATCAAGGATATCATCCTGGTTCAAGTGGACGGGATGTTTTTGTCCCGACTCTTTTCTGGAGCATTATTCGGATCAACCAGTCCCAAAAATAAATCACGCCTCCTCACAGTCACAACACTGTCATAAATCTTCTGAGAAGGAGTTTTTCAGCCATGTTTTGTATTTTATTGATTTTTTTTCCGCCAACATTGTGCAGATGTGCAAGTAGAATTTGGTGCATAAAATATCCACCACTTACACAAGGTGTGATCTTTTGTGCTCACATTTTGTGCATGAAGTCTATTTAATTATTTCTTTTTTTTTTAAATAAATTAAAAAATAAATAAATAAATCGATTAGAATTCTCTCAACAGGACGAGATGACCAAACACTAAACCCTAATCCCGCTCTCCTCGCAAGGCACATAGGTGTTTTTGGCAACATTTTTAAACCCCACCCTCTTTTTCAGAATGTGTGTCCTGGAATGAACCCATGCAAAAAAAAAAAAAAACAACCACCCAAGAATCAGGAAGAAAGTGCGTGTGTGTGTGCTTTTCAATCTTACTCTGCACGATCGTCTGATAGACTTTGGCTGCTGGAGAATCTGGCACTTCATTCAGGAAAGACTTTCCCTCGTCACAGCTTCTCCCTGAGAATAAAAAAAAAAAAAAGGAGAATTACAATTAACAAAAGCGGAACCCGGTGTAAAAAGAGAGAACTAGAAACTGCTGGTGACAGGAGTTCTCCTCTAAATTCTGAGTAACATGAAAACTCAAAGTGATAACATTTCTATCCACTGTTTCCAAGAGTGTTCTGCTGAAGGATTTTATATATGTATAAAAAAATATATACGATGAGAGATGGATATTAACCCCTTCAATGCCCTTGGATGAGTCACGTATATCATGAAATCTTTTACTTTAGGACATACGCTACTCGTCATAAACACCTCCTTTTATGTTCCTGACATGGCACATTACTCTTACTTCACAGTGGCACATATGAATTACAGTCAATGCCTAAAACATTCTTCCGTCATAACGCACAGCGGTAAAAGATTTCATGACGTATGTGACTCGTCCAAGGGCACTGAAGGGGTTAATGGAAAAGTCCTGTTGGATTCTGTTAAACTGGTTTAGTCAAAGACTGAGACCAATATTCTCTTGTGTCATCACTGTAAGGAATAAAACATCTCCCGCAGTGCTATTATAGAAAAATAATCAACAAGGGAGTTGCGTCTTGAAGTGGAGTTGATTCTTTTCCACTCACAGCACGTCCTGGAGCATTTTATTGCTCTTACTCTCCAGCAATCTTCCAGTTGTTTCCATCATTATTTATTAAACAATGTCAAAGTGGACTTTTTAATCTATTTATACAGTGGTGCTTGAAAGTTTGTGAACCCTTTAGAATTTTCTATATTTCTGGATCAATATGACCTAAAACATCATCAGATTTTCACACAAGTCCTAAAAGTAGAAAAAGAGAATCCAGTTAAACAAATGAGACAGAAATATTACACTTGGTCATTTATTTATTGAGGAAAATGATCCAATATTACATATCTGTGAGTGGCAAAAGTATGTGAACCTTTGCTTTCAGTATCTGGTGTGACCCCCTTGTGCAGCAATAACTGCAACTAAACATTTGCGGTAACTGTTGATCAGTCCTGCACACCGGCTTGGAGGAATTTTAGCCCGTTCCTCCATACAGAACAGCTTCAACTCTGGGATGTTGGTGGGTTTCCTCACATGAACTGCTCACTTCAGGTCCTTCCACAACATTTCCATTGGATTAAGGGCAGGACTTTGACTTGGCCATTCCAAAACATTAACTTTATTCTTCTTTAACCATTCTTTGGTAGAACGACTTGTGTGCTTAGGGTCGTTGTCTTGCTGCATGACCCACCTTCTCTTGAGATTCAGTTCATGGACAGATGTCCTGACATTTTCCTTTAGAATTCGCTGGTATAATTCAGAATTCATTGTTCCATCAATGATGGCAAGCCGTCCTGGCCCAGATGCAGCAAAACAGGCCCAAACCATGATGCTACCACCACCATGTTTCACAGATGGGATAAGGTTCTTGTGCTGGAATGCAGCATTTTCCTTTCTCCAAACATAACGCTTCTCATTTAAACCAAAAAGTTCTATTTTGGTCTTATCCGTCCACAAAACATTTTTCCAATAGCCTTCTGGCTTGTCCATGTGATCTTTAGCAAACTGCAGACAAGCAGCAATGTTCTTTTTGGAGAGCAGTGGCTTTCTCCTTGCAACCCTGCCATGCACACCATTGTTGTTCAGTGTTCTCCTGATGGTGGACTCATGAACATTAACATTAGCCAATGTGAGAGAGGCCTTCAGTTGCTTAGAAGTTACCCTGGTGTCCTTTGTGACCTCGCCGACTATTACACGCCTTGCTCTTGGAGTGATCTTTGTTGTTCGACCACTCCTGGGGAGGGTAACAATGGTCTTGAATTTCCTCCATTTGTACCCAATCTGTCTGACTGTGGATTGATGGAGTCCAAACTCTTTAGAGATGGTTTTATAACCTTTTCCAGCCTGATGAGCATCAACAACGCTTTTTCTGAGGTCCTCAGAAATCTCCTTTGTTCATGCCATGATACACTTCCACGAACATGTGTTGTGAAGATCAGACTTTGATAGATCCCTGTTCTTTAAATAAAACAGGGTGCCCACTCACACCTGATTGTCATCCCATTGATTGAAAACACCTGACTCTAATTTCACCTTCACATTAACTGCTAATCCTAGAGGTTCACATACTTTTGCCACTCACAGATATGTAATATTGGATCATTTTCCTCAATAAATAAATGACCAAGTATAATATTTTTGTCTCATTTGTTTAACTGGGTTCTCTTTATCTACTTTTAGGACTTGTGTGAAAATCTGATGTTGTTTTAGGTCATATTTATACAGAAATATAGAAAATTCTAAAGGGTTCACAAACTTTCAAGCACCACTGTAGCTATGTTTAAAGTTTCAGAACGTCAAGTGAAAAAGCTCCTGCTCTCACCAGCCTTTTATAAAGTTAAATAAAAAATGCAGCTTCTTGTGTTTCAAGAAAAAAAAAAGATAACTCCTTCGATAAATGTTAACTCTAATGATAAATCCTGAAACAAAACCGTGACACGTGTGTGTTCATCTGGAGCGTCTTCTAAACAAGTCCCTGTGAAGGAGCTGCGATTATTTTAGAAACCATAACAAACACATTCACAGAAAGCTGTGACCTGTGGTTGCATTCCTGTCGGAAAGTTAATAAGTAATAAAATCAACCCCTTCTGACTAATCAGAATCCAAAATTGAGCAGCGCCGCGGCGTCGCGTACCTATCCGAGGGTCCAGAGGAACTCGGCCCAGCAGAGGCAGACTGAGCTCCTCGCACATCTGCTGAGCTCCTCCTGTGGTCGGAGGGAAAATCTGAGATGTGTTCTGTGGGAAGGAAATCAAAGAAGTTGTAATGAAATTATGGAAAGCATTTCAGATATGCAGGGGAAAGTCTGTTTAGGCCAAAGTTATTTCAACCTTAAAAAAAAAAAAAGAGGAAAGCGATTCAAGCGCAGAGGAAACAAGGAAGTGTTTGTAATGGGAAAACACCGCAAATGCCAAGATAAGTATTTCTCCACAGTGGTGTTTTTAAGTGGTGGACACGATGCAAATATTAACAAAGCAAACACCGACACCACAGTCCTCATGCAGGGAAAGTCCCACAGAAGCCACTGGTTTCTGACCTTGGGTAAAAAGCAAAAACAAGGTGAAATTTAACTGGATTAAACGCAATCTCTGTGGCGCGTCGTTCTCCTTCCTTGCGTTCGTCCCGCATGAGTGCAGGGTCAGCAGCTCGGCTCAGCTGTCTCCACATACTCCAATCAAAGACATCCTCTGGTTTTGCTTTAATGGATTTAGGTCCTCCTTTATTGTGTCAGCTCATCTCTTTTTGATGATATTTTCAGACAAGCGGAAAAGAAAAAAAAAAAAAAAAAACTTTCCTGCTTTTCCGTGACAGTGTTTGTTTATCGTTTGCATTTGAATAAAGCAGCCTGTTCTGTGTTACTCGGCGTTTACTGTGACGTGAGAAAATGAGATTTGTGAGAAAACGTGATGCAAAGCAGGCAGATTTTTTGAGAAGTTCATCAGAGGGAAAATAATCCGACTTCTTGTGCTGTGTCAATAGATTGTGTGTGTGTTTGTCGGTGAAGTTATTTGTCGCGTTTTTTTTTCTACAGAGACTCCAGAGTTAGTTGAGTTAGATTTGAAGAACACATTTTTATTCCATGGAAAAAGTGTCCTGTATGTGTAATAATGTACAGCCCTGAGAATATACGTGACTTCACCGTAGACGGAAGTAACACAGCTCTAATGCTGCAAAAACAGATGTAAAGTGTGATAGAGCTGCTGTGTGATTGTGTACAAAGAGATTTCACAAGAAATCATCTCTCTCTTTTTATAGACTGCTAAAAGATAAAGAAAAGAGACACACAGACAAACAAAGTACAAATGTTTAAAAAAAGTTTATTCAAAAAAGGAATATTTGTTATTAACTTTTTCTTTTTTTAAATAAAAGGATTATTTATTACTCTGTCCACACTAGGGATTTTGTACTGATACGATACTACTTTCGTACCACAACACCTGTCCACACTAGCAACTATACCGGTACTGTAGCGGTATAACTGTATCGGTACGAAACCCACAAATGTATGGGTTTCGTACCGGTACAGTATCGGTACTGTAGCGCTTCGCTGTAGTGTGGACAGATGAAGCGGCTCTGTATCGATACAAATATAATGCGCAAAGTCACACACCTCAATCGATGTCTTTGCTGAATAAAATAGTGAAGAACGGAGATTCGTTTTCTTTGTTTCTTTCTCAACTGCCTCGCACGTTTTATACGATTCAACTGAATAAATGACCACCAGAAATACAGACTGTACATTGGCAACAAAAAAAACACGCACGTTGTTTCATCCAGCATATTCTCGGAAGGAAGTTACTCAGTAACCACGGAAACATTTCGCGCACGCGCATTTCAACTACCGTGAAAGAAAATCGCAAACATTTCTCGCTAGTGTGGACAGATGCACTAAACTGTACCGGTATACTTTGTATCGATACACTTATACCACTTTCGTACCGGTATAAGTGTGAACACAGTGTTCGTTAACGGGCAGGTTTTTTTGTCTTCCCCTCCCCCATAGAGACTCCAGAGAGATTTAGTCAAAAGACAAATACTACATGTCTCTGGAGTCTCCATGGGGAACCCCCCCCAAAAAAACCAGGACGAATAACTTCACTGACACACACACACACACACACACACACACACACACACACACACACACACAGAATAATCCCTTTCCACAGGACAAGAAGTTGGAATATTTTCCCTCTGATGAACTTCTCAAAAAAATCTGCCTGCTTTGCATCATGTTTTCTCACAAATCTACGTTCAAGTAAACACCGAGTAACACAGAACAAGCCGTTTTATTCAAATGCAAGAGAAACAAACGCTGTCCATCACAAAACAAAAGCAGGAAAACTGATTTTTTTTTTCTGCTTGTCTGAAAATGATGTCACACCGATATCCAGATCGATCTCATCATAAACATGAACACAGATCAGAGTACCCTCAATCGCTGGATCAGATACAACAAAATATGTTCGATTTATTAATTCATCTGACTGAGGATCAAAACATCACATGCAACAAGCGGCCGTGCTCTTCGGGTCCTGTCGGAGTTGTTTTATTCCTGATTACGTTTACGTGCAAATATCCTGAGGATTTTCACTTGAAAAAGTTGTTGAAGGTAGGCATGCGACGATATATTGTGTGCAATGATAAATAAACCGTGATACAAATTTATGATTCAAATTGATGACGTAATAAATA
Organism: Neoarius graeffei; assembly: GCF_027579695.1. NCBI lineage: Eukaryota > Metazoa > Chordata > Actinopteri > Siluriformes > Ariidae > Neoarius > Neoarius graeffei. The sequence continues at coordinate 2,408,645 of NC_083588.1, forward strand.
AATGAACGGTGATTATTAACAGGCTGCGTAATATCCTAGTTTTTTCTGAGTGGTAACTGAATTGTTTCAGAATCAGAGGGTGTAATATTTAAATAACATTGTCTGGCTGTTTTTCGTGGTCTATCAGATATATTCCATTCAGCTCGCATGATACTGAACGAGTCAAAGACGAGTAGCTGAATGGAAAATATCTGATAGACCATGAAAAAAGCCAGCCAATATTATTATTATTATTATTATAATACATACACATTCCTTCCGGGTGCTCAACATGTCTCTATTTTTCAAAATTCTCTCAAAATCTTCTATATTTAACGAAGCAAACCTGGCGGCCATGTTTGTTTACAAATTGTCACAGTCACTCACCCACTAGTGTGGAAGTTTTACGTCTCCGACGTGTAACGTCATGCTGTCTTGACAACCATGCAATATCGTAAATCATGTTCAATGCTCATTCTCCATTGGGTGGAGTGACTTAATACATGTAGGATAAGCAATATGCTAACAATATTGCATGCTATCAAACCAAATGAATGAAACCCCCTAGAAGGGAATAGAACACGTTTTTATTCCATGGAAAAAGTGTCCTGTATGTGTAATAACGTACAGTTGTGAGAATATATGTGACTTCACCGCAGATGGAAGTAACACAGCTCTAATGCTGCAAAAACACATGCAAAAAAAAAAAACAGATGTGTGAAAGAAGTGCTGTGTGATTGTGTATAAATAGATTTCACAAGAAATCAGAACTCTCTCCCTCCCTTTTTACAGACTGCTGAAAGATAAAGAAAAAAAGAGATGCAGAGACACAAAGTACAAATGTTCAAAAAAGTTTATTCAAAAAAGGAAAATTTGTGATTAATTTTTTCTTTTTTTGAAATAAAAGGAATAATTTTAGTTAACAGGCGATTATATTTTACACCCAGCTTTACAAACGTGGGTAAATAATGATTGTTGGGTCTGAAGGAAATTAAATAATTTTTTTTTTATTTAATAAAATGAATATTTAATTTGATAAAGCAGAGGAAAACAAATGTTTCATTTTTGGGAATAACATTTTCTTCACTATTTTTAAAAAAAATAATCACAGGAATATACAATATCATGAATTGAACTGAATGGCGAATTTGGCAAATCATGATAAACCAAGGTGATGGATTAACGCTTGTCCAATTTTGGAAATTTATTCACTCAAATCAAGTCACAAACAATTCTAAGACTGCAAGATGTCCGGATAAACATCAACATGAAAATAAATGAAAAGTCGACTTGTAAATGAATATACTGTTCATGTGTTTTCCTGTGATTAAAGGTTTAAAAACGCAGACTGCGAGAATTTAATTGGAGCTCAAACATCATGATTTCACTTTAATTTTTAGATTTCAAAAAGTTCTTCTGATTCTCGAGTTAAAGCTTCTCGAAACTCGAGTCAGATTTGAAGAACAAAGTCTTGCTTACAAACTTTTAGTGCTGCTGAAGACAACTTTTTCTTGTGAATATGACCTTCAACGCTTTCTTAAGTATGACAAAAAAAGGAACAGATTCAAAGATTAGCATTATATGTGTGCGTGTGTAAGAGCTTGCCATTTAGAGAAGAGTTTAGTGTGTAGGCCGTGTAAAAATAAAAAGTAGTCAGACGCAGGATATGATCTCAGATATTCTGTAAAAACTCACACTGTGAACGCAAAGGCATTTTCACACTCACGCTCATAAAACATGATCTGTAAACAGGCCTCCGCTGGGGGCGGGGCTTATTATCAGCAGGTATTAATTTCACTTGGAACGCTTTCTTCCGATTGTGCAGGTTTGAAAAACAGGTGACAATCCATTTATTTGTATTTATCTTCCTTTGGTATCAACTAACACACACACACACACAAAACATGCTACACACACACACACACACACACACACACACACACACACACACCACGCTACACACGCACAACACGCTACACAAACGCGCACAACACTCTACACACACACACACACACACACACACACAACACGCTACACACGCACAACACACTACACAAACACGCGCACAACACTCTGCACACACACACACACACAACACGCTACACACACACACACACGCTATACACACACACACACACACACACACAACACGCTACACACGCACAACACGCTACACAAACACGCGCACAACACTCTACACACACACACACCACGCTACTCACACACACACACACACGCTACACACACCACACTACACACGCACACCACGCTACATACGCACAACACGCTACACACGCACAACACGCTACACACACCACGCTACACACGCACAACACGCTACACACACACCACGCTACACACGCACAACACGCTACACAAACACGCGCACAACACGCTACACACACACCACGCTACACACACACCACGCTACACACGCACAACACGCTACACACACACCACGCTACACACACACCACGCTACACACGCACAACACGCTACACAAACACGCGCACAACACTCTACACACACACAAAACACGCTACACACGCACAACACGCTACACAAACACGCGCACAACACTCTACACACACACAAAACACGCTACACACGCACAACACGCTACACAAACACGCGCACAACACTCTACACACACACAAAACACGCTACACACGCACAACACGCTACACAAACACGCGCACAACACTACACACACACAAAACACGCTACACACGCACAACACGCTACACAAACACGCGCACAACACTCTACACACACAAAACACGCTACACACGCACAACACGCTACACAAACACGCACACAACACTCTATACACACACAAACACACACAACACGCTATACACACACACACACACACACAAAACGCTACACACACACAACACGCTACACACACACACAAAACACGCTACACACACACACACCACGCTACACACACACACACACACACCACGCTACACACACACACACACACACCACGCTACACACACACACCACGCTACACACACACACCACGCTACACACACATGCTACACACACACACACAAAACACGCTACACACACACACACACACACACCACGCTACACACACATGCTACACACACACACAACACGCTACACACACACACACACACACACACACACACACAACACACGCACAACACTCTATACACACACACACACACACAAAACACGCTACACACACACAAAACACGCTACACACAAAACACACAAAACACGCTACACACACACACAAAACACGCTACACACACAAAAAACACGCTACACACACAAAAAAACACGCTACACACAAAAAACACGCTACACACACACAAAACACGCAACACACACACAAAACACGCTACACACACAAAACACGCTACACACACAAAAAAACACGCTACACACACACAAAACACGCTACACACACACAAAACACGCTACACACACACACAAAACACGCTACACACACACACACACACACACACAACACGCTACACACACACGCTACACACACACACACACGCTACACACACACACACGCTACACACACACACACACACACAACACGCTACACACACAAAACACGCTACACACACACACACACACACAACATGCTACACACACACACACACACACAACATGCTACACACACACACACACACACAACATGCTACACACACACACAACATGCTACACACACACACACAACATGCTACACACACACACAACATGCTACACACACACAACATGCTACACACACACACACAACACGCTACACACACACACACACACACAACACGCTACACACACACACACACACACACAACACGCCACACTCACACACACACAAAACACGCTACACACACACAAAACACGCTACACACACACAAAACACGCTACACACACACAAAACACGCTACACACACACAAAACACGCTACACACACACAAAACACGCTACACACACACAAAACACGCTACACACACACACACACACACACGCTACACACACACAAAACACGCTACACACACACAAAACACGCTACACACACACAAAACACGCTACACACACACACACACACACAACACGCTACACACATTTTAATTCTTTTATTTGGATCTTAACACAGGGCAAAAAAAATAAATAAATAAAAAGATCCAAACATTAGCTCGAAGTACGTCATAGAAATGAACAGGTCAGATCAAACATGAGAGCCAGGTGCAACTCATCATTAACAATTTATGGATAAACATGACACCTTCGTCTCTAGATGGACAAACTACCAACAATAGCAGAGATGGAGCAGAACTTTGCCAATCTTTTTGCATTTGGCTTACTTAGTCCACACAACTGTCGTCCTCTCACAACAGGTTTATGCCCATGTCCAAGACTCCCAAACACACGTACAATTACTTTGCATTGAAAACCCAAGTTTGTTATCCTGTCAACAAGTGGCTGATACTTCAGCCATTTAGAGTTAAAACAAATATCCATATATCAATCAAAACAACATCCTATTTCAATAACAGTTACAGTTTTAAAATTCACATCTATGACGGTGATATCTGGAGTATTTGGAATATTGTGAAAAATGTTATTGTTTGCAATGTTGTTATTTAACCAGTTCATTTGAACCACAGAGTGTTTGTATATTCGTGTTGTCCTTTCTAACAGATCTGTAATACATTGCGACACCAGGTCCACTAGTCTGTCATGCCTTGAAATGTAAAGGCCTTTGTAAAAGCAACATCCATTCAAGACATGTGCAGTGGTCTCATTTTCAAGAGTGGCAGGGTGAAGAATGCATTGCAGATTGTAGCTGGATGAGTACCAAGTAGCCAGATTGGATCTTGTAGGCAGGACCTGAATACGGGCCTTCACTGTAAATGTGAGGATGTCTTCGCCAAGAGAGTTGTTTGAAAATATGGAATGGGACAGGGAATGGTCAGCAAATGAGAAAGATGCCAATTTTCCCTGCAACCTTAGATTTTTCCAACACTGTGCACTTTGAGAGCGCTTCATTTTCATGATCGCCGCTCTCGCACCTTTCGTCGGCAGGTCATATTGCATATACCATTCACCTCATACATTACGCGGGGGTAGATGAGCAGGTCATTAATGATGATGTCTTTAAGTGCGACTGTTTCGCTGCCTGGTCTTGCCCACTTCATGTTAATCCCAGTCCGAAGGCAAAGATCATTTAAATCGAGCCAGTCAGACCGCACACCAAACCCCACCGCTTTGATATTAAATTTTCCATTATCTTTCAATTGAAAGCCGAGAAACTGCGATTCGCCTTCTTGCGCAAATGGGACTTTCCGCTTTTGGAGATGATTTATTAGTGAGGCACAAGCCAGCTCTCGGACTGTCGGGTCACTGTTGTTAAGCATGTTAAGTAAGTGTCCAATTCTGGTGGCGGTGTATACCCACTCAATATTAGGGACCCCAAACCACCCTCCTTTCGAGATTGAAATATGACTTCTCGGGTTGAGTGCGTGTTCAACCCTAACCACTTCCTCACCAGTTGTACAGTCTTATTATTTTAGTTCTATGAGTGATTTTTGTGGAATGTGGATCTTTGCAAATAAATGGTGAATTTTGGCCAAGGCCATTTCACCTATAGCCTGAATCTTCATTTCGGTAGGTAATGGACTACGGTCAATTAGATCCAGTCTGTTTATGTACTCATTAATGAGCTCCGAAAGTTGCGCATCCCAATTTCCTGCTATATTAAATTTATGGCCAAGATACACTACCGTTCAAAAGTTTGGGGTCACTTTGAAATATCCTTATTTTTGAAAGAAAAGCACTGTTCTTTTCAATGAAGATCACTTTAAACTAATCAGAAATCCACTCTATACATTGCTAATGTGGTAAATGACTATTCTAGCTGCAAATGTCTGGTTTTTGGTGCAATATCTCCATAGGTGTATAGAGGCCCATTTCCAGCAACTCTCACTCCAGTGTTCTAATGGTACAATGTGTTTGCTCATTGCCTCAGAAGGCTAATGGATGATTAGAAAACCCTTGTACAATCATGTTAGCACAGCTGAAAACAGTTGAGCTCTTTAGAGAAGCTATAAAACTGACCTTCCTTTGAGCAGATTGAGTTTCTGGAGCATCACATTTGTGGGGTCGATTAAATGCTCAAAATGGCCAGAAAAATGTCTTGACTATATTTTCTATTCATTTTACAACTTATGGTGGGAAATAAAAGTGTGACTTTTCATGGAAAACACAAAATTGTCTGGGTGACCCCAAACTTTTGAACGGTAGTGTATGTTTCATGACGTGAATAAACTTGTATAGGTCTCTGCTGAATTGTGAATAAAGGCAATTTATCGGATTTAGATGAATACCAGCGGCTTCCTCCATTACGTCTCTCATAGAAGACAGCGCATTTGTCCTGTCTCACTTTCAGTCTTGACCATTGCAGAAATGCATCTGTGCACTTGAGCATTAGATGGATAACGCTCTCAGTTCCCGATGTAATTTGTATGTCATCTGCATACCCCTGGACTGGGTTAGGGGAGCGCACTGTGCTACACACACACACCACGGGACACACACACACACACCACGCGACACACACACACCACGCTAAACACACACACACACACCACGCTACACACACACACACACACACACACACACACACACCACGCTACACACAGTTTTAAAGAAGATTGTGAGCCACGCAGGTTCGAATTCTATTTCAACGATAATATAAAAGTTCACGAACAAAGTGCAAGCTGAATTGAAAGGAAAATAAATTCAAGTGAATGTGATGATACTTTTATTTGCAAAAATATGAAATAAAAAAAATTAAAAAAACACGACTAAGAAGGATTTTTTTTTTGTCCTGTAAAATTTTACAATTTTAAAGATTCGGTATAAACTTTTACGATCAAATCAGCTGCTTCCAATCAAATTTCTAATTATTTATTTAAAAACATTCAAAAATGTTTTTTTTAATATAGTGTCCTTGTGATCGCTCTGAAAAGTGTTTTGTGAAAAAAACAAGATGGCCGCAACAGGTAGTTCAGGTACAGGTCGCTTAGGAATACTCCTTACTCTATTGATTTATTGTCTGCTTTTAAAGTTTGTAGATACTGGAACAACATTTGTTGATTCAGGACAGTATTCTAATCAATGTTTCTCTCAGGAACGGAGTAAACTCGGTAAATCTAATCACAAACATTTTGGCTATGGCAACCTCACGCTGCTGTCCACTTTAGTGTATCCTAGTTGGCAAGCGGTAGCCTCTGAACGTCATGGTAGGAAAACGATCAAAACCGCATCTAAACGCCAAAGCTTCGAGGCAGCTATAATTGCCATCTGCCTTCTGATGTCCGGGGATATACATCGGTGTCCCGGTCCATCTCCCACTCGTGAAATGAGAGACCAATATGGAATCCAGCAAAGCAGACGACTAACAGGCCTACCTGAAAACAACATCATGAGCACCGCGGTGATTCCTCAGGTAAGCTCGGTGGAGCGGGGTTCTTCCGTCGGGTTTGGTTGCATTTCAACTAACGCGGATATTTCTGCTGATTTAAAATCCATGGGAGATACGAAGACATTGGCCGAGGTCAAGATCGGAAGAGCAGACGGGATTGAATGTGCCTCTGAAGACTGGCTTCTAGAGTCGAGGTGCTCGTGGAGGGGAAACATAGAGGCCGACGCAGCAGCCATCCTTGGACAGACGGAGAATGAAACAACAACGCAGCGTTTGGAGGATATTGTTAATCATGGGGATGTGGTAACTGAAGTCCTACGGGCAACTAGGTCAAAACGACGAATAAATAAAGCCATAACTAAGCATCGTAAATGGAAAGTTTTTAACACCGTAAACAACTCTCGATTAATTTGGGACGTACGTAGTAAACCAAAAGGACTCTTAGGTGGTCACATAAATATAAGAAGTATTCTTTCTAAATGCGAACAAATACAACATGTTTTACAGGATTCAAATATGGATTTCCTCGCAATATCTGAAACTTGGTTAAAGGACAACTCACCACATGCGGCTATTAATGTGCCTGGTTTTAACATTTTTAGAAATGATCGTAAACATGGAAAAGGTGGAGGAGTTATGTGCTATGTAAAAGACACAATTAGATGTAATGTAATCAAAGATATAGCATGTGAACTTGAATGTTTGTGTTTAAATATTGTACTCTCGCCAGAAATGTCATTAACTCTAATTGTAATCTACCGTCCGCCCTCATCAAATGTTGGTTTCTATGAACAACTTAGAGACATGTTGCAGCAGTGTGACTTCAATAGAGAGGTGATTGTAATAGGAGATCTGAATGTGAATTGGGAAGATAAGTCTGCAAGAAAACAACTGAAACAAGTAACTGACAGTTTTAATCTAACACAAGTGATTAGTGGAGCAACTAGAATAACTAATTCCTCTAGTACACAAATTGATTTAATTTTTAGTAATAAATCTGAAAGAATAATTAAATCGTATAACATTATGACTGGACTCTCTGATCATAATCTGATCTTATTAGCTAGAAAAGTAAATGGAAGGATGGGGTCTGGTTCTGCACAGAGCATGGAGTATTGGAAGATACCAAATAATAAAAAGGAAGATTTTAAAAAAGCTGTGCAGAATATAAAATGGGATGAATTAATGAAATCAGATAATCTGGATTTTACTAGCCGGTATTTAGTGGATAAACTGCATAAACTAATTAAAGAGTTCTCACAAAAGACTAGAAATAAAAATAAAAGGGCTCCCCTCCCATGGCTAAATGAGAATATACTACAAATGATGAAAGAACGCGATCAGACCCTAAAAGCATCACTGAAGTCTAAATTGACAACTGACAGGCTTAAATTTACATCAATTAGGAATAAGGTGACAAAGGAACTTAGAAAAGCTAAGGCAAATTACTTTCTTGACATAATAGCAACTAATAAGGGAAATTCTAAAATTACATGGCAGCAATTAAAGAAACTATCTGGACAAAATGATGCTAGAAAACAGATCCAACTGATGATCAATGATACTCTTACAAATGAGGCAATAGATGTAGCTGAAGCATTAAATCATTATTTTGTAGATTCTGTAGCTTCTATTGCCAATAGTTTTTCCTTGCACCAGCAATATGATGCCAAGGAATCAAAGACAGGACGCAGTTTCAATTTTGAAAGAGTCTCTGAAGAACAAGTACTTAAAGTGATTGATTCACTTAAACCTAAATCCTCAAAAGATATCTATGAAATGGACTCTGCAATGATCAGGGAGTGTGCAGGCCCATTGATAAAACCAATCACTCATATCGTAAATATCTCTTTGACTCAAGGGAGCTTCCCCCAATATTGGAAGCCTGCAGTTGTTGTTCCCATCTTTAAGAATGATGACCCGCAGTTAGTTTCAAACTATAGACCAATAAGTATTCTCCCTGTTATGTCTAAAGTTATAGAAAAGTTAGTGGCAGACCAACTAGTGCGTTATCTAAATTCTAGCCAATGCCTACATCCGATGCAGCATGGGTTTAGGGCACACCACTCAACGGAAACAGCAACTGTCTATTTCATTGAAAGAGTTAAGTCTCTAATAGACAGTGGCGGGGTGGTTGGGACAATATTTCTGGATTTACGGAAAGCGTTCGATACGGTTGACCATAACATTCTTCAGTCAAAATTTGTTCAGTTTAATTTTTCTCAGTATACATCCAATTGGTTTAAATCATATCTTGTTAATCGTTCACAATGTGTTAAAATACAAAATCCTCCATTAAGGATCTTATAACAGGGGTACCCCAAGGTTCTATTCTGGGTCCAATTCTTTTTAGTCTGTATATAAATGATCTCCCATCTGTGTGCCAAGGTTGTGAGATTCTTATGTATGCAGACGATACTGTAATTTTTGTTAAAGGTAAGAATCATTCTGAGGTTGCAGCTCAGCTTACAAAAGTTATGATTAATGTTTCAAATTGGTTGAATAAATTGTCATCTACAACTTAATATTTCAAAAACTGTTGCCATGTTTTTTGCTAAAACAAAAAAATCTTACAATGAGCCTGACGTTTTTATCTCAGGGCAAAGAATTCAAATAGTTAATGAATATAAATATTTAGGTATCATCTTGGATAGTAACCTGACCTTCAAGCATCATGTTAAAAAGGTGAAAAGGATCATAAATTTCACACTTGCAAATTTTAGGCACCTTAGAAATTGTATGTCAACAGAGGCTGCAAAGATGTATATGTTTTCTCTTATAATATCACACATTAACTATTGTCTGCCAACATGGGGTACTGCAAACTCCATAACATTAAAGCCGATAATATCTCTATATAAACAAGCTGTCAAAATTCTAGATAAAAAACCAAGATCCTTTCATCACTGTATAATACTTAATAAATATAGGCTTCTGAGTTGGAATAATCTTGTTCTATTTAAAAATTGTTGTCTTGTATATAAAATCAGACAGAGCTTAGCCCCACCACCACTTTGCAGCCTCTTGCAATTTAGATCATCTGTAACCAGTGTTACTAGAGGGGCTGCTAGAGGTGATTGTGTAGTGCCTTTCAAGAAATCAACTTTTGGTCAGGCAGTTTTCACTTATAAAGCAGCTAGCGAATGGAATATAATCCCACAAAGTATAAGAGAGTCCAGTTCTTATAGTTTATTTAAATTTAGATTAAAGAAATGGCTGATAGACAATCAAGTTTGTCAGCATTAGTTTATGAGATGTTGTATTAGTATGAGTGAGTGTGTGTGTGTGTGTGTGTGTGTGGGTGCTGTGCGGGTGTGTGTAGGGGGATGGGGAGGAAGGGGGGAGGGTGTGTACTTCCGATGTGTGTGTGTGTGTGTGTGTGTGTGTGTGTGTGTGTGTGTGAGAGCCTCTGGTGCATATAGTTGTGTTGTGGAGATGTGTGTGTGTGTGTGTGTGTGTGTGTGTGTGTGTATGTGAGTACCTCAGGCTCCTCTATTGCGTGTGTGTGTGTGTTGTGTATCTCTGGTGTGTGAATGTGTGTGTGTGTGTGTGGGGGGGGTCTGTTTGTTGTAATTGTTTTATTTTTTTGCTTGCTCCTTTTGTAATTTATTCTTTTAATTGATAGGTAACTGCCATGCTCCTTCTGGCAGGGGGACTACCAATGGAAATTAGCCTTTTGGCTATAATTGGGTGCATTTACATTTTCTTTGTAAAATGTTAATTAATGTACAATGTCCCTCTATAACAAATAAAAGTTAAAATAAAAAAAAAATAAAATAAAAAAAATAAAATCTCCAGATGAAATGAGGGTATCACCCAGCCCTGACTGAATCCCAGATAATTCAAGGAATAAATTATCCTCAATCATAAATCAGCTCTTCTGTTGGACACAAAGGTTTGTGCACCCCGCTCAAATGACACCTGGCCAAATTTGTGAAGTATTTCCAAACAGAACATTTTTCTTCAGATGTTCATGCACAATTACTTTAGATTTGATGAACTCAGGGGGGATGACGACGACGGCGACACTTCTGGCATGTGCAAAAGTTTAGACACCCGACTAATTCAGTACCAAGTCACCCCCTTCGGGCGGGGGATTTAGTATCACAGCTTACAAACGTTTTTTGTTGCCATGTTGAAGGCATTTTCACCTGAGGGTGCCCAAACTTTTGCAACCAGCTGTAAATTCCAGCACCGGATTTTTTTTTTTTTTACTCGCCTTGCATTTGGGACACACGAAGCCGCTCATGTTCTCCACGACGCCGATGATGGGCAGCTTCACCTTCTGACAGAACCTGATCTCTTTCCGTACGTCCTGCAGAGACACTTCCTGTTTGGGGAAATGGAGAAATGGTCAGATTGCATTTTCCTTCACTTCCTCAAAAACTCAAGGGAATTTTGATATGCCCTGATTTTCACAAGGTGATGGAACTGGGTCAGTTTGAGGTGTGTGTGTGTGTGTGTGTATATACGTACCTGTGGTGTAGTTATAATAACAGCTCCATCGATTCCCGCTCCACTCAGGTACTGCACCACGGACAGGTGTTCATCAGAGGTTCCTGGGGGCGTGTCCATGATCAGGTAGTCCAGCTCACCCCAGTCGACATCTCTCAGGAACTGTTTTATCATGCCTACACACACACACACACACACACACACGCCAATGCACGATTTAGCAGCTATAACACTAGATGTTACAGAAGGAATAAACCACGGTGTGTTGTGCTGTTAGAGGAAATTAATCAATAATGATGTGGCACAGTGACACAGAGTCACATCTATCATTCTGAAGTTGATCATTTTCCACTGATATCACGTCATGAAGTGTTTTATTCCTCTTACACCACAGCAGTCCCATCAAACGTTTTATACATTTGTAATTACATTTCATTTCCAAGTTACATTCTGCCATCATTTATCATCAGACATCAACAGGGAAAACAAACAAACAAACAAACAAAACCCAGTAGTTAGTTTTTTTTCTTTTTTATCAGACATCTAATTTTTTAGGTTTGTTTACCTGACATGTTTCGACGTAAGACTGTCGTCTTCCTCAGAGTGTCACCGGATGTTATTGGTGACGCATCTTTTATCAGCTGATGTTTCCGAAGGCGTGGCCTTCCTGTCTGGATTGACAGGTCGGTCACGCCTTCTACTGTCAGTTCGTCCCCTGCAAGATGGCACTCCAGGTATGGGAGAGCATGTATGCTCCCTCATCTCGGTTGATGGTCCTCGGGCTTCGCTTACGGATCTCCATGGCCTCCCTGATCCAGCGCTGATGTTTGTTATCTTCTGTGCGGATGACTCTGGCATTCCCCCAGTCCATAACAATGATCTTCCCTTTTGCAATGATCTGTTATGGCTGACTTATAATTTTCCTGTTGTGCCTTTTCTTTTATTGTTCGGGTTTGTCTTGTAGCTGTCTCCTTTTCGCACTCTTTCTTATGTTCATTTTTTCTTGTGTTGCAACTCCTTCCTGTCTCCCCGATGTAAGTTTTATTGCATAATTGGCATGGAATCTCATATATGGTGTTGCATCTGTTGTCCGGATGTATTCTGTCTTTGGGATGAACCGGGATCTGACGGAGAGTTGTGTGTGGTTTGACAGGTGTGTTAATGTTGTATTTCCTCATTGCTTGCGTTCCGCGTTCAAAGAGCCATGAGGAAATACAACATTAACATACCTGTCAAACCACACACAACTCTCTGTCAGATCCTGGTTCATCCCAAAGACAGAATACATCCGGACAACAGATGCAACACCATATATGAGATTCCATGCCAATTATGCAATAAAACTTACATCGGGGAGACAGGAAGGAGTTGCAACACAAGAAAAAATGAACATAAGAAAGAGTGCGAAAAGGAGACAGCTACAAGACAAACCCGAACAATAAAAGAAAAGGCACAACAGGAAAATTATAAGTCAGCCATAACAGATCATTGCAAAAGGGAAGATCATTGTTATGGACTGGGGGAATGCCAGAGTCATCCGCACAGAAGATAATAAACATCAGCGCTGGATCAGGGAGGCCATGGAGATCCGTAAGCGAAGTCCGAGGACCATCAACCGAGATGAGGGAGCATACATGCTCTCCCATACCTGGAGTGCCATCTTGCAGGGGACGAACTGACAGTAGAAGGCGTGACCGACCTGTCAATCCAGACAGGAAGGCCACGCCTTCGGAAACATCAGCTAATAAAAGATGCGTCACCAATAACATCCGGTGACACTCTGAGGAAGACGACAGTCGTACGTCGAAACATGTCAGGTAAACAAACCTAAAAAATTAGATGTCTGATAAAAAAGAAAAAAAAAAAACTAACAAAACCCAGTAGCTTGTTCCTAAGAAATAGAAGAATAAAAACAAAATAAAATTGAGAGAGATAGAAAGCAAGCGCACAAGAGAGAGAGACAGATAGTGAGAGAGAGAGCATGCAAGAGAGAGACACAAAAAGAGAGAGCAAGAGAATGCAAGCGAGAGAGAGAGAGAGGGAAAGCGAGAGCACAAGAGAGAGACAGACATTGAGGGAGAGAGAGAGAGAGAGAGAAAGATAACATGCAAAAAAGAGAGAGAGAGATAATAATAGATAATAGATAAAGTATACTTTATTGTCCCCAAAGGGGAAATTCATCTTGGGCTCCAGTCACTGCATCACAGACCTACAGCAGCTCCCACACGACATAAAAACAACACAGAAATAGAACATACGAACATCTGCTTCACTGCATCGTACACACCCGACACAACACAGCTACAGCTCAGCAAAACAAACAGCACGGGGGGGGGGGGGGGGGGGGGTAAAAGTAAACAACAGCAGCAGTCAAGGCTACACTAAGTTAAGCACTGCAAATCCCTGATTCGGGATGCGAGTCGGGTCGTCCAGAACCTCCAGTGCCTCTCTGAGCACTGACTTTTCATACAGCGACTGCAGGTAGCACTGATCTTGATGGCCGACAATTTCCAAAGCTGTTTTAACCAAACGCCCAGCTTGGACTTTAACTGAACTGAAAGGCTGCCATACCAGGTTTGCGTACCGTATCGTATCACTCTCTCTAAAATCATCTGAAAAAATAAAAACAGGAGTTTACTGTTGACACCATACAGTCCAAGTCTTCTTGAGAAATACATCCTCTGTTGAAACCGAGCACAAAGACTTTCAACATGAATGTGCCAGGTGAGTGAGCAATCAATAAAAACACCCACATACTTATAGGAAGGAACCTGATGGATGGGTGTGTTGTATGTTGTGTATGAGCACTGGACTCGGCTCACAGACTGACCTTAGGTCAAATACCATTTCTCCCGTTTTATTAATATTAACAACAAGATGGTGAGGATCACACCAGTCTACAAACTGCTGAATTTCAGAATGGTAGGAGGCCACATCTTCATTGCCCCTTTTCCACCAAAGCAGTTCCAGGGCTGGTTCGGGGCCAGTGCTTAGTTTGGAACCGGGTTTTCTGTTTCCACTGACAAAGAACTGGCTCTGGGGCCAGAAAAACCGGTTCCAGGCTAGCACCAACTCTCTGCTGGGCCAGAGGAAAGAACCGCTTACGTCAGCGGAGGGGCGGAGTTGTTAAGACCAACAATAATAAGACCGCGGAAGATCGCCATTTTTAAGCGACGAGAAGCAGCAGCTGTACAAACGCGAAGTCATCCATTATTATTTTTGTTGTTGCTGCTTCTTCCGTGTTGTTTTTGCTTCGATATTTGTGCTAAGGTTTATGCAAAAGTAGCAACGTAACTGACGTATACAGCGACGTAATGATGTATACAGCGACGTAACTGACGTATACAACGACGTAATGACGTGGCTTCCCTTAGCACCGCGAGCTATGGAAAAGCAAACTGGTTCTCAGCTGGCTTGCAAGTTGAACGAGTTGTGAACCGGCACCGGCCCGAACCAGCCCTGGAACTGATTTGGTGGAAAAGAGGCATCTGTGTAGTAAACCAAGAATGGCGTTATCGTCAGAGAATTCAAGAATGCAGTTTTGTGGGTGTTTACTCACACACTCATTGGTATTAGTGAAAAGGACAGGCGAGCTCACACACCCCTTGTGGAGCCCGTGCTGATGGATTTGGGGTCCGAGACTGCTGTATGAACCCTCACACACTGCATCCTGTTAATTAAAAAAGAATAATACCATTTAACAATAAAAGAGCTCACACCCATCTTTTTCAGTGTCTCCAACAGTAGAAAGGGCTGAATGGTATGAAACGCCAAACTAAAATCTATAAAAGTAGACGTGCATAGGCCTTAGTGTCCTCATGGTGTTTTAGGACGATGTAGGTGATGCTACTTACAGCGTCATCCGTACTCTGACCCCGTTTGTAGGCAAACTGCCAGGGGACGAAATCCTGGTTTACCTCCGTTTTTAAAAGAGACACCATATATTTCTCGAAACGTTTCACTACAATGGATGTCAGTGCTACAGGCCTAAAATCACTGTTCCCTATGGGACAAGGCTTCTGAGGGACTGGAGTGGTGACGGTCTTTCTCCAAGGGGCTGGGACAGTGTGGGAGTCAAGTGATCGCTGAAAGAGAGGACACCGGACTGGGACAAGCTCCTCTGCACACGTTTTTAAAAGGCGGGCAGAGATTCCATCTGGACCCCGAACTTCCCTGTTACACAGCTGCTGGAACAGTGACTGGATCCTTAACCAGCGCAACCAGAGAAAGCGACAGGGAGAGAGAGAGAGAAAGCAAGAGCGCAAAACAGTGAGAGTGCAAGAGAGAGAGAGAGAAAACGAGAGCGCAAGAGAGAGAGAAAGAGAAAACGAGAGTGCGAGAGAGCGCAAGACAGTGAAAACGAGAGTGCGAGAGAGAGCGAGAGCGCAAGAGAGCGAAAATGAGAGTGCAAGAGAGAGAAAGTGAGAGCGCAAGAGAGAGAGAAAGCAAGAGTGCGAGAGAGAAAGAAAACGAGAGTGCAAAAGAGAGAAAGTGAGCGTGCAAGAGAGAGAGAAAACAAGAGTGCAAGAGAGAGCGAGAGAGAGAAAACGAGAGTGTAAGAGAGAGAGCACAAGAGAGACAAAATGAGGGTGCAGGAAAGAGAGAAAACGAGGGCGCACGAGAGAGAGGAAAATGACGGCGCACGAGAGAGAGAGAAAACAAGAGTGCAAGAGAGTGAGAAAATGAGAATGCAAGAGAGAAAACGAGAGTGCAAGAGTGAGAAAACGAGAGTGCAAGAGTAAGAAAACGAGAGTGCAAGAGTGAGAAAACAAGAGTGCAAGAGAGAGAAAACGAGAGTGCAAGAGAGAGAAAACGAGAGTGCAGGAGAGAGAAAACGAGAGTGCAAGAGTGAGAAAACGAGAGTGCAGGAGAGAGAAAACGAGAGTGCAAGAGTGAGAAAACGAGAGTGCAGGAGAGAGAAAACGAGAGTGCAAGAGTGAGAAAACGAGAGTGCAAGAGAGAGAAAACAAGAGTGCAAGAGAGAAAACGAGAGTGCAAAAGAGAAAACGAGGGCACGAGAGAGAAAACGAGCGCGCGAGAGAGAAAGAAAATGAGAGCGCAAGAGAGAGAAAGCGAGAGCATGAGAGAGAGAGAGAGACACAGCGCAAGAGAAAGCGAGAGCACAAGAGAGAGTGACAGATAATTGGGGGAGAGAGAGAGAGAGAGATAGTGAGGGAGAGAGAGAATGAGAGAGAGACTATAACCAAATAGAGAACTTGTTTCCTGAATGTTCCACAACATAAAACGTCACTAAAAACAGATTAAATAAAGTGATGCAACTCTTTCATCAAGAACAATGCAATAATTTGTGGTGTCTGTACAAGGGGAACAAAACACTTCAGGCCATGGTGTTATCGGAAACTCATCACCATGAGAATGCAGGGAGAGAGACTCGACTTCATGATGTCGCTCTGCTGTTTATTATTTTACTGTAACAGCACAGCACTGCACTACACCCCGGCAGCACGGCGGCGTAGTGGTTAGCGCTGTCGCCTCACAGCAAGAAGGTCCGGGTTCGAGCCCCGTGGCCGGCGAGGGCCTTTCTGTGTGGAGTTTGCATGTTCTCCCCGTGTCCGCGTGGGTTTCCTCCGGGTGCTCCGGTTTCCCCCACAGTCCAAAGACATGCAGGTTAGGTTAACTGGTGACTCTAAATTGAGCGTAGGTGTGAATGTGAGTGTGAATGGTTGTCTGTGTCTGTGTGTCAGCCCTGTGATGACCTGGCGACTTGTCCAGGGTGAACCCCGCCTCTCGCCCGTAGTCAGCTGGGATAGGATCCAGCTCGCCTGCGACCCTGTAGAACAGGATAAAGCGGCTACAGATAATGAGATGAGATGAGATGAGCACTACACCCTCGTGTTTAATTTCAGCGACGGTATCTAAAACACTGGCTCATATCAATACAATGATGCACCGTGTTGTGTTTTTTGTGAAATGAAGAATATTTTTAGTTTCGTACAACAGCAGCATGGAAAGGACGGGGGTTTCTCGTACTGAAAAGGAACCGTGTCACCCACAGCAGCACAGGTGCTGGGTGCAGATTGTGTACTATTGCCATTTTCATCCGTTTGGAGGAACTGAAACCGGTGCACTCGCTCAAAATACTGTTCAAAAACCCTGAAGCAGGAAGATGTACTCTTTCACGAGAGCCAATCGATCTTTAACACGGAAATAAAACCTGCTTCTGCTCAAACACGCTGTTTAAATGGCAATAAAATTAAAAGTTTCCTGTGGAGATCATGCTCCATGCTGTTTTACGTCACGTTTAAATGGTGGTGGTTAACTGGCAGAGCCACAAACTGCTGAGAGGAGACATGCTGAGGCACTTCCTGTTTATTAGCCATGAAACCCAGATGGCAGGTGACACACAGGAAGTCAGGTGCAGTTCGGAAAATCCGTCATGGTGTCGAGGAAATCTACCGAGGAGAGCTGATGAGACACGATGTTACTGCGTGAAGATCGATGTTGACATTTCAACATGGCAGGACGGAACCGTCACTCCAAACTCAACACCATGCCCAGACCAAGACCAAGGAAAATGACGGAGAGGGAGTTCAGGATAAACGCTATGGCAGATCTGGGCAGAAGATTGAGTCCTTCAGCAGACAGGTGAAAAGGGAGAAGAAGATAGATGATGATGAGGAGGAGGAAGATCAGAACATCAAAGACGTAGGAGCTCATCTGTCCTGCCATCAAAACAACCATGATGACCAAAACATCAAACAGAACTGAAATGTGATGATGTGCGAGAGGACCAACCTCCACGACAAACCGTTTACAACAGGAACATCAACAAACAAACAACCAAGTTTTGTTCCCGGAGGGAAAATCGACCCAAAACATTGATCAGAACTGGAATCGGATGAGAAATGAGAGGAGAGATACAATTCCAGTGAGAGGCCTGGAAAATTCGTTAATTTGGCCTAATTACAAACTCATCAGCAAAATATATGACAAAACAACGACCAAGTTTAGTGCAGAGTGATGAGTTCTTTCAAACAAAACAATCAGAACGGGAACCCGTGGAGAACTGACGGAGGAGACACGATTTAACTGAATTGTGGATGACGGACGCGACGCCATGGCAACAGCTCATCGGTCTCATGGACAGAGGAACTAATAAGGAGGAAGAAGAAAAAAAGAAGAAAAGAAAGATGAAGAGGAAGAAAGAAGACGATAAGGAGGAACAACAACAAGGAGAAGATGGAAGAGGAGAAAGAAAAGGAGGAAGAAGATGAATAATAAGAGGAAGAAAAACAAAAAAGGCAGATGAAGAGGAGGAAGATGAAAAGGAAAAAGAAAGGATAAAGAGGAGGAAGATGAAGAACAAGAAGAAAAGGAAGACATGACAAAGAGGAAGAGAAGGAGAAGAAGAAAAAGAAAAGGATGAAGAAGACAAAGAAGAAAAGGAAGTGAAAACTGATGAAGAAAATGAAGAAGTCAAGCAAAAAGAAGATGAAGAGGAAGGAGAAGAAGAAGAGGAATAAATGAAGTCTGGCTGAGGCGGTGCTGTAAAAGATGACAAAGTTCTGTTTTTTATTTCCCCAGAGGAAAGTCTCGTCTTGGCTCCGCCCACCGTTCTTCTTTGGTCCTCTCCAGATCACCGCGTCATCAGGACTGCTGAGCAGGAAGCCGATGGACATGACGGCCAAGTTATCTTCTACATACTGAGGAGAAACACACACACACACAAACACACACACACACACACACACACACAGTGTAACATTAACTCATGACAATCACACACAGTTCAATTTTTTAACATTTATTTAACTTTAGAGGATTACAGATTGACTATATAACATTAAAATCACAGATCCTCACCACAGGAGACCAGCCAGAGCCACTCTGATGAACCTGTGCCCACACACACACGTGCACACACACACACACACACACACACGGCTGGATCACAACCACACCAAACACACTGCAGCTACAACGAATAAAAACTGTAATCGAAGACACATCACTGTGGTGTCAGAGGAATACAACCCCGAGTCCAAAAAAGTTGGGACAAAGTACAAATTGTAAATAAAAACGGAATGCAATAATTTACAAATCTCAAAAACTGATATTGTATTCACAATAGAACATAACATATCAAATGTCAAAAGTGAGACATTTTGAAATTTCATGCCAAATATTGGCTCATTTGAAATTTCATGACAGCAACACATCTCAAAAAAGTTGGGACAGGGGCAATAAGAGGCTGGAAAAGTTAAAGGCACAAAAAAGGAACAGCTGGAGGACCAAATTGCAACTCATTAGGTCAATTGGCAATAGGTCATTAACATGACTGGGTTTAAAAAGAGCATCTTGGAGTGGCAGCGGCTCTCAGAAGTAAAGATGGGAAGAGGATCACCAATCCCCCTAATTCTGCGCCGACAAATAGTGGAGCAATATCAGAAAGGAGTTCGACAGTGTAAAATTGCAAAGAGTTTGAACATATCATCATCTACAGTGCATAATATCATCAAAAGATTCAGAGAATCTGGAAGAATCTCTGTGCGTAAGGGTCAAGGCCGGAAAACCATACTGGGTGCCCATGATCTTCGGGCCCTTAGACGGCACTGCATCACATACAGGCATGCTTCTGTATTGGAAATCACAAAATGGGCTCAGGAATATTTCCAGAGAACATTATCTGTGAACACAATTCACCGTGCCATCCGCCGTTGCCAGCTAAAACCCTATAGTTCAAAGAAGAAGCCGTATCTAAACATGATCCAGAAGCGCAGACGTCTTCTCTGGGCCAAGGCTCATTTAAAATGGACTGTGGCAAAGTGGAAAACTGTTCTGTGGTCAGACGAATCAAAATTTGAAGTTCTTTATGGAAATCAGGGACGCCGTGTCATTCGGACTAAAGAGGAGAAGGACGACCCAAGTTGTTATCAGTGCTCAGTTCAGAAGCCGGCATCTCTGATGGTATGGGGTTGCATTAGTGCGTGTGGCATGGGCAGCTTACACATCTGGAAAGACACCATCAATGCTGAAAGGTATATCCAGGTTCTAGAGCAACATATGCTCCCATCCAGACGACGTCTCTTTCAGGGAAGACCTTGCATTTTCCAACATGACAATGCCAAACCACATACTGCATCAATTACAGCATCATGGCTGCGTAGAAGAAGGGTCCGGGTACTGAACTGGCCAGCCTGCAGTCCAGATCTTTCACCCATAGAAAACGTTTGGCGCATCATAAAACGGAAGATACGACAAAAAGAGACCTAAGACAGTTGAGCAACTAGAATCCTACATTAGACAAGAATGGGTTAACATTCCTATCCCTAAACTTGAGCAACTTGTCTCCTCAGTCCCCAGACGTTTACAGACTGTTGTAAAGAGAAAAGGGGATGTCTCACAGTGGGAAACATGGCCTTGTCCCAACTTTTTTGAGATGTGTTGTTGTCATGAAATTTAAAATCACCTAATTTTTCTCTTTAAATGATACATTTTCTCAGTTTAAACATTTGATATGTCATCTATGTTCTATTCTGAATAAAATATGGAATTTTGAAACTTCCACATCATTGCATTCCGTTTTTATTTACAGTTTGTACTTTGTCCCAACTTTTTTGGAATGGGGGTTGTAAAACACTTCAGCACATGCTGTGACAGAAAATAAATCAACTTCAACAGCAGTGACTTTTCGTGCTTCATCACACCACACCACTGCTGATTGTTTTCCTGTAACAGCACCACACACAGTGGTTTATTCCTCACTTTACACGATGTATTCAGAGCAGAATTTATAAAAACACACAGGAAAAAGCAAAGACTCATCACAGCAACAGCAACATTTAATTACTGTAAAAAAAAAAAAAAAAAAAAAGTGTAAAAGCGCTTAAGATCAAGTGTGAGCAACACAAACAAGCCCTGGCAGAAAAAAGGAACTGTCTATAAAAAGTCATTAAACCATGACCTCAAAAAAAGAAGGTAAAAAAAAAAATAAATAAAAAATAAAAAATAAAAAATACACAAGAAAAAAATTTGCATTTCTAAAAATGACAAAGGCCCGTTCAAAACTGACTTCGCAGAGACGCGGCTTTAAAAAACACATTTCTATCATCGTGGATTTTAATGTTTGGGAGGAATCATGTTCTGGACGCATCGTTGAGCAACACAGAGAACAGAAAGTGGAATAGAAACTTCTGGAGAAAAGCCACGACGAATCAAGGGTCAAGGAGGAACAAACAATGTTTACTGTATGTTTGACAATTAAAAAAAAAAAAAAAAGATTGTTAAAACAATGGCAGTTGTTCCCGTCATGGGTGCGTCACTGTGCTCACTCAAAAAGAATCTGAGCTGCAACATGAACGTCTGCAGCTCCAGATCACTGACAATTTTTGTCCATTTTTGTGTGCTTTTGCTGAAATACTGTCTCAACCCTTTAAAACATGTTTCCCTGCAAACGTCAGGTATTTTTTTTGGGGGGGGGGGGGGGGGGAATGTGCAAAAAATAACAATGAACTGTACTGATTGCACTTTTTAACTGTTGATCGTTACTCCAAGTTCGTGCCTTTTCTCACTTACATTATCGCAGCTGTACAAACTCAAGAACAGAAACCGTTCTCTCTTTGTCCAGATTCTCGCTGCTATTACTGAAAACTGGGAATCTTTCCTTCCAAACCACAGCTCCAGAGTCCTGACACTGGAGACTCCTTCCACGCGTCTCCTGACGGAAAACATCGCCGATTGCCAACATGTATTCCTTTGTTAAACACCATGACGCCTATAAAATCTGTTTATTATTAATTTTAGAAGTACCCGTCCCTGTTAACGAGCTATTACTATAGAAACGATAATGTCATCTCAGAACGAGGGCGTTAATATAAAACTGTTGCTTATGTTATACGAAAATAACACACACCTTCTGACCAATCAGATCTGAGAATTCAACTGATCTGGAGTGTGTAAGCTTCGGAAAAAAAAAAAAATCAGATTTCTGAAAATAATTATTCTGGAATTTTACAGATTCTGACATTTTTTTTCCTTTGACAAAAAAAGGCAACAATATTCGAATTCATGTAACTCGAATGTTTCTACGCCGTCCATCAACACCAAACAACACGATGGCTCGATTCCGCTATCCCAACATTTTAGCTGTATTCAGCAGGTGGCGCTGTGATCAGTCCTCCACTTCCGGGTTGTTCCCAGCCAAAACAATACTCACTGTGACATTGGTTTGTATAATGTTTTGCTGAAATAAGATAGAATTAATAAATTGTATTGATGTTTAACTGGAATAGACGCTTATGAAATGTTGTCAAATGTACAAATACGCGAATTATCGCCCATGCCACATCCATTATCGTGCTTAAGTTAGGGCTTGTGGTCTGGGTAACCGCGTCTACTTCACACGGCCTGTCAGATATATTTGTGCTTATCGTGCTTATTGATGGGCCAGTTATTGTGAAATCATAATGATGTTTAATTTTTTTATATTAATTACATACTTGAATGATCAAACAAATATTTCCTCAAAAGAATGCATACAGAGCAAAAGAACGCATATTTAAAGGGGAACAGAGGGCAATATATAGAGTAAATATAACAATAAAACGCACATTAACGAACCTTATTCAAGACTTACAAAAGTTTTTTGTTCTAAGGTTGGAAAGTTATAGTGTTTTGAAAGTAGCTCGAGCAAACTATTTCCGCAGTTTGAACAGCCCGCCATGATATTAATGTTATCCAATCAGAATGCACGTTCATTTTCTCTGCGTAACACTCATGACGTATGTATGTGCCCAGTTGTGTTGGCTCATTGAGGTTGGGAATAGCACGTGTGAAATACCTGTTTCTGCCTCTTGCGACGATTTCGCAAGTCCACGGCTGGTGCCTATCTCATTGCAGCAAATAAATTCTGCTGGACTCGTGAGCAACTCCACGTTACATTTTCCGCACGAGCACCACGCCGTGTCACCTGCACGCAGACGCTCTGCCCCACGCTCGCCATGCCCATGGTCAGCATCAGTCTCATCCTCGCCGTCATCCGAGCTTTCTTCTCTTATTTCATCACCAGAGTCGAGAGTACCTCTCCTAGGTTCAAACTGGTACCCTTCTAAGCCATAGCCTGCTTGCAGTGTGTCTTGCGGGATCTCTTTGTATGATTCGACAGCTGTCGCTTTCACTTGATACGCCCGACGCCATGATTACACGCTTATCTCCTCTATTTCGGAGAGTTCCGCTAGTGCAGTGGGTAGCGCTGACGTCACGGTCTTTTAAAAATGGCGACTCTTGTGCGGTTTAGCGTATAAAGTATTATATTTACAATTACCAATATATTTCGTTGTTTTCTAGTATATAAATTTGATAGAATACTTAAGAATACGTTACTTTGTCACATCAGCAACTGTATATATTATATTTGGTACCCCTTTAAGAACGCATTTAAATTTTGATGAGTGCTGATTCTATATTGACATATAGTTCATATATTTGGGGATCAGAATTCTGGTAACAGAAATTAACACACATGGCTCCCTCGAGATTGCCTGCGGATTGTGGAGAATGTGGAGAGAATGCATGGACATGCAAGTTCAATTAGTTGAAACAATCACAGCATTCGGTAATGCACGAGTCCTCGTGAGTTTTCAAACATTTCAAATTGTCAATCCCCAAATATTTGAGAAGTTGATGTCAAAATGCCAGCATAACATCCTAACTCTGGTTCAAAGCCCAATTCCAAAAACTTACCCAATAATAATAATATCCCTCATATTCCTTGAAAACTTTCAATGTTTTGAGGATGTTTTGAGTTGGGAATGTAAATTATGAGCCTCTTCAGTAAGTACACTACCGTTCAAAAGTTTGGGGTCACTTTGAAATGTCCTTATTTTTGAAAGAAAAGCACTGTTCTTATCAATGAAGATCACTTTAAACTAATCAGAAATCCACTCTATACATTGCTAATGTGCTAAATGACTATTCTAGCTGCAAATGTGTGGTTTTTGGTGCAATATCTCCATAGGTGTATAGAGGCCCATTTCCAGCAACTCTCACTCCAGTGTTCTAATGGTACAATGTGTTTGCTCATTGCCTCAGAAGGCTAATGGATGATTAGAAAACCCTTGTACAATCATGTTAGCACAGCTGAAAACAGTTGAGCTCTTTAGAGAAGCTATAAAACTGACCTTCCTTTGAGCAGATTGAGTTTCTGGAGCATCACATTTGTGGGGTCGATTAAATGCTCAAAATGGCCAGAAAAATGTCTTGACTATATTTTCTATTCATTTTACAACTTATGGTGGTAAATAAAAGTGTGACTTTTCATGGAAAACACAAAATTGTCTGGGTGACCCCAAACTTTTGAACGGTAGTGTATATGTTAAAACACCAATGCGAACAGAAATGAAATTGGACGTGTCCATTTCCTGCAAATATCACTCTAATCAACTAATGTCAAGGAGTCCAGGGGTTACACTCACAGTAACAAGAATGATCAAATTGACAAATTTACGATTTAACAGACTATTTTCATCACGAAAAACACTTACTTGATGGCTCCGTATCTTTAAAATTTACAAGATGTTATTAAACTTAAAACAAACCACAATAAACCCTGAATAAACACTTTACTTTTGTTGGTTTGGGCTGTGCGGCGTCCACCGTTGTTGACATTGTTGAACGACCCAGTGACGCGCGCGCCACCTGTTGACTACTCCGCACATATCATAGCGGAACCGAGCCATTAGGTGACATTGGGCGTAGCCAACAACAACCCCCCCCATTCACTCTGTCTCTGTCCCTCTGAGTTACAGGTCAATGCTGAGGTCGAGATGCTGAACCTCTTCTGCTCCTCGGACCTGCCTGATCCATCCTGATGCCCGACTTCTAGCTGGAGTCTCATCGCATCGCTCCTGTGGAGGACGGCCCCATACGGACAGTCTAAAGTCGCACTTGGAGGACGCTCTGGACTCTTACAGTAATGATTTTATGGCTGAGGACTACAGTTAACTTGCTAACTTTCGGACTGCAGTTGTCATGAACAGTTTGACACTCAAGTTTCCATCAATGAAGAGTTTATAACTGCAACAAAACAGACTTCCTGTTAAACTGTAATGAACTTCCTGGTTTCAGAGTTATACTCTGCGACAATGTCTATTGTTAAAAGCGCTATACAAATAAAATTGACCAAAAAAAAAGCAGCGCAATTTTCTGCAAGATTGTTGTGACAAAATGACACACCCGAATCATGTGATTGAAGACCTTGGTGTGTTAAAGCGGGACATGACATCCAAGAAATGCACTCTGGGTTATTTTCAGTCAGAGCAACGTTAGAAATACTGAAATAGTGATGAAGTAGTTTTTATGTAAACAGATCATAAATCTCTGAACAGGACTGTTCACCGTCACACTGTCCTCCAGGATTGGCTCCAAAAAAAACCAACCCCGCTCTTTGGCTCTTGACATCACTTGGTGCTTTTTTTTAAAATAGTTTTCAGAGGATTACATGTCAAATATGAGCTTCCAGTGAAAAAAGCCCCATTAATATCACATCACAAACTGACCCTCTGTCTTTCACAGTGGAAAAAAAAAACAATCCTGAGATTTTCTTTTCATTCTTTTACGAAACAGTGCTGTTCCTCCAGGACTCAACCAACACTGGTCTTGTTTTATTTCACTCTTTTTTTCTTTAGATCTGAGCCTCTCTCTAACTCTCCCCAGGTTTGAATGCTGGTGACTGGAGCACCGTGTTGTCGTACCTGCTCTCCCTCCAGTCCCATTATTCTGGGTATCGATGGTCCACAGATGTCCACATCCAGCAGAGCCACCTGCAATTAAACATGAGAAACTGTTCATCTGAAAAGTAATTAAGCTTTAAAATACGGACACTTAAAAAAAAAAAAATACTGAAATGACCAACTTATTTTCGTAATAATAATAATAATAAAAAAAGTGAAAATAATTTCAGGGGGTTTTTTTGGCAGAAGGAACTGAGCTGGGACTCATCCGGAAATGTTTTCATCCATCTGACCCATGATGTGGCGTTTCCAGTGACATCATTGCTGCATTTTGTTTTCTCATTAACATGAGAGAAAATTGTGATTGTTTCTAGCACAAGTGAAAACAAGAAGTTATGAAAAACTGTAATCCCTGAAAAACATGCGTGGTGTAAAAGGAATAAAACACTTCCAAGCTGTGCTGCTGTGTATTTTCGTCTCACAACCTGCAGTCCTACCTACTCCTGTTCCTCTTTGCTCTGGTACTTTTGTCCCTCTGTTGTGTGGGTTTCTTTTGGCCACATGACAAAAGAATAGAAGAATGACTCATTGTTAATGACATCATGATTCATCCTGGTCAGCATCGCTGAAGAGGAAGGAATAAACAAATAACTGATTGAATACAGAAATAAAGTCATCCATGACTCTCAGGGGGTGCACATACTTCTGTCCACAGAACATTTATTTTTCTGGTGTCTGATCATGGCGCGTGTGTCAATGGCGCTCATAAACACTGCCATGTGACTGTTCTTTAAATGCTATTTCAGTGTTGCTGCTTGAACAGAAACCGTCTGCTCGCATCTCCGTCCTCTTTCACATCCTCTCAGCTCGACTCTCTCGTGTTACCGTGCGGCAAAATTAATCCCTTACATTTTTCACATCCAACAATTCTACTGCTTTTGATAAACCAAAGTAAACAGAGCTCTGTGATGCCTTTTTTCACACACACACAAATCATAAGGGATGTAAACATTCACACATGACCCTAAATGCGGGGACAGGAACTTCCTCATCATCACAAGATGTCATTTCACTGTATGCATTTAGCCACAGTGAGGTGTAAAACGCCTGCGAGCTGCACTTTCCGGTGTGTGATGTCGGGGGCGAGTGGGCTTCCCGGACGGTTTTTCTGATTTGTCACATCGGAAAGATCACAGCTCATTTGCATAAAAGGACAAAAGGCCACCTGTCGCTCATTAGTGCAGTCCATGGAAAGTTTCATCACTTCCTGTTTGAGTCTGAGGAAACTTCCTTTTTCCAGATTGTTTACAGCTGAATCAAGAATATTATTATTACTTCTTGGTCGTCCTGGTTTCACTGAAACACTTGACCTCCGCTCACACATCAGCTCTCCATTTTCCATCAGTCAGTCCTGCTCAGTAATTCTCCATCACCTGCTCGAGCTGCCCTCTCACCCTCAGAAAACTCAGCTTCCTGAAATAAATGACCGCTTCCAAATCAGATCACTCTACCACACTCTTGAACATGAACCGACTCTGAGCATCTCGTCCGAGTCACTGACTCTCGCTCCCGGGTCGATCTGTGAGGCAGAATCTCCTCAGCAGCACAGGACTTATATTTCTAGATCACTCATACTTCATCAATTCAGCTGTCTTCAGTCCAGACAAATCAAAACCCATCAATCATCATCATTGAAATGGACAAGGAAATTAAACACACACACACACACACACACACACACACGGGAGAAGAAGAAGAAGAAGAAGAAGAAGGAGGTAGGGATGTAACATGAGCAGAAATGATAGTCTTTAAATTGTTAATAAATAAACAAATCACAAGAAAAACAAGAACACAGGAGAAATCAGATAGAACAGCATTTGTTAAAGAAAACAAAGAAGAGGAGGAAATAAAATAAAAGAAATGCAGAGATGGGAGGAACGTTACGCAGCCCTGGACAGGAAGCAGGAGGACAGCGGAAGAAAAGGGATGAGTTCCAGGAAGAGGTTCAGGAAAAAAGAATCTGTGGTGGGTTTCCCAAGAGCCTCTTAACATGAAGTGCGTCTTAACTTCATTGTCTTGTTCGCGCTACCGTTTAACGATGATCTTTGGACTGCGATGCTTTTGGGAAATTCAGGCCTGTTCAATCGATCATTAATAATAATAATAATAATAAAAAAAAGTTTGTTTTATTTCTTTCTATTTCACCCTCCAGGCCACTCTGTTGTCCTTTGTGTGCGTTTTTATTTTTTACTTTGTTTCGACGCAGAAGAAAGACCAAGTGGACGACAACCTGCCAGAAACATCAGCGTCCCGGCTGAGAAACGAGGCCACACGATACTGGGGGCTCAACAAACTGCCCTCATTTACTTGATCTCCAGCTGTTCTGATCCACTCGCCCTTTCCAGCTGTGGTGAAAGCTGCTGAGCTCACGGCTCAACCTGTCTCTCCACACAGACGTACAGTACGGTACATCACTCCATCAGACTGCAGCAGCAATCCTCCCTGTTCAGACCCTCATTTCTCAACCTGCTGGGGACTTTGGAGCGTTTTGACGAAACGAGCTTCGAGAAGGCGCTTTTTCGAGCCTCATTTTCCCCATTTTACTCTCAAAGCTGAGAATTCAGGATCTGCCTGGATTGGCCAGACTTCAGATGTTTCCATCGCTGGCCACAATGCGCCTCCATTCCATACGAGATGACGCCCTTCTCATCCATGTTGTCCCGAGATTGTTGTTCAGCTCATCTTTCCATCGTTTTGGAGGTCGCCCGTGTGGTCTTTTCCAATTCCTTGGATACCACTCGACAATTGCGTGAGTCCATCGGTTGTCTTTAAGTCTGGCGACATGGCCTGCCCAGTTGAGCTTCTGTCTCCGGTATTCTGCGATCACGTCGTTCACTCCACTTCTCTCTTGTATCACCTCGTTTCTGATGTGCTCCCTCAGTGAGATTCCCAGCATCCACCTTTCCATGGCCCTTTGGGTTGTACTCAGTCTTTGCTCCTCTTTGCGTGTGGTGGCCCAAGTCTCGCTTCTGTATAGCATCGCGGGTAAGACTGTACTGTTAAACAGTTTCACACGTGTGAGCTTGGAAATTCTTGCTGTCAGCACTTCTTTGATGGAGGTGACCGCCTTCCATCCTGCTCGGATCCTTCGGGAGATTTCTGTACCCTGATCGCGTTTCATGTTTACTGTTTGTCCCAAGTATGTATACTCTTCCACCTCTTCTATTTCATTGCTTCCCACAATCACTCTTCCACGTGCTACACTGTCAGACCGCATGCACTTGGTCTTGGTGCGGCTCATCTTGAGGCCAATGGCTGTACTATGTTTGTCCAGCTCGTTCAGCATATTCTGAAGTTGACCTGTGGTGGATGCAGTGAGAGCGATGTCATCTGCGAATCTGAGGCATGTCAGTATCTCTCCGTTGCTGTTTATACCTCCATCCTACTTAACCTTTCGGATGATGGATTCGAGACACGCGATGAAGAGTTTTGGAGAGATGGTGTCCCCTTGTTTGACACCTTTTCCAGCGGTCTCAAAAGTAGCCGGTCACCGGCGGCAAATCGCCGGCTATGGCTTGTTATGCCGCCGGCTACTGTCAGTCGAGTCACAAAATGTAATATTAAATATTTCTGACAGCAAAAAAAGTTGTGAACGTAAATTACATCCACTATGTCATGTATGTCCGTTGCCGCGTCAACTGTGTTTACATCCTCGACATGAGTGCAGCCATTACTGCCGCCTGTATTGCCAGATTGTGTTTATATCCTCGACATGAGTGCAGCCATTACTGCCGCCTGTGTTGCCAGATTGTGTGTTTTCCCTCCCAATTTGGGCGGTTTTAAGTGCATTTTGGCGGGTTTTGAACATATTTTTGTAAAACGTCATGTGAGACATGTGACATGTCATGTGACACGTGAGATTCTGTTCAAATTGTTTTTTTCTTCTATGAAGCCTGAGCCATTTATTTTATTAGTTTATAATTATTGTTTAATTTAGTCTTCAGGAGAGACTGCCTGCACACAGTACTAGTATTAATAGTTTTTTTTCTTACATGAAAGCTGAGGCTTTTATATTATATTTTAAGGTAACTTCATGTTGTGCTGTGAGGTTCTATGCACTTTAACTTTTGAACCAACAGGTGCATTTGGATAAGTAAAGCCTATTTTTCTGCATTTTTGTAGTCCTGGTAATCTTTTATATTGGTAAAGTTGTTTATAGGACCATTTCTCAGTGTCTGTTTTTTTAATCAATAGTTTTTCAGTAATGCTGCGTTCATGTGCTATAGGAATTATGGTAAATACCAAACGCCGACATGGAAAGCACATATGAACGCCCCCTCTTGTGGTATTTTCCACTGGGCAACTCGTAGAAAATTTTGATACACGAGTTGCCGAGATGAGATGAACTTTAACCTTTTCAACATGACGGCGAGCGGTACAAGACACTTGAATGCTAAGCATTGTACGCTACTAAAGTTTTTTTTACTAGTACTAGTGGGTAGTTTTTGGTGTCTATGCAATGTTGCATCATTAACAAGTGTAATATAATACGTTAGAAATCCGTTTCCTTTAAAAATGTGTTATGGTTTGTTTTTACCTATCCAGAGCAGACGCTATTGCTAACGATAGCTAACTAACTATTGCTAACTTGAATCTGGTCCACCATCTTTAATTTGTCAACAACAACAAAAGCATGTGAACACAACACACTGGTAAATACCACTTCCCAACTGGAAAATATCATCTTCCCATAGCACATGAACGCAGCAGAATAACTTAATATTTAACATATCACTCAATTTTAAACAACCCCCGCGCCTCCCCCATAGTCTCCAAAATTTCTGTGGGAAACACTGGCGTGCGTAACAACGCTAATCAAGCTTAAGCTAGACGACCCGCCTCAAATACCCGTCCCGGGTAAATGTTATCCCAATTTTAGATGGCCTGTTCCAAACCATCCCGCCCCATGAAAAATTCGTACTTGCATAGCTCTCTCTCTATCTATATCCCTGCACGCTTTGCATGCATTATGTCTGCCGCTGGCAGACATTTTACCATTTTGCACCCTGCTGTAAATTATTTGTACCCTGCTATTCTCCCAAACTTTGAAGCCCCTGCTTTTCCAACTGGGACTGTCACGGGCGATGATAGTACTTCGATATCTGTTGTAGATCCAGAGTTGGCTTCTTTCAGCACATTTATGTACTGAGGCTCGACTCTTTGCGTGTAGAGATTTCAGCACTGCATTTATCTCAACGCTATCAAAGGCTTTTTCATAATCCACAAAAGCGAATTCAGGATCCGAATGATGATTTTATCTGAAACAATCAATCTGTGTGTATTTGGTTTTGTGGAAATAAAATGGAGAACAGATATGAAGTGATCAGACAGTACGGGGATTCACACGGCGAGGGAGGGGGGAATGGAGCATTTCGAAACTGTGTTTTGAAAAGACAGAGAGCAAACACTTCTGCTCCAGCTCACACACGCCCCCCTGTGGAGCCTCGGCTCATTCCGTCAGCATGGTGTGAAATCCAACTGAGACGAGGAAACAAGAATCACTTCTCAAATTAATTACAAATCAGCAACAACACTCACAAAAATCTTGAAATCACTCACAGATTATGTTTTTTTTAAAATATCTGAAGGCTGTAATGAAAGATGGATTCAAGCGACAGGACGAAACGTGAACTGATTTATAAACTAATTTATATTTACGACACACTACGTTGGCCTATGATTATGCAATTATAAAATCATCACAATGTTTTTGCTCATGATGTTCAAACCAAATTCAGTGAAATACATCAGATTTTTATATCATGTAAAGCCCGCAGTGATCCGATCCCTGGGATGAGGATCAGACTGAGAACAGCGAAAAAAGATCGACCCAAATATTGGCTCAGATATCAGAGGAAAAGATGATGGATCTGACAGCTGTGGTTTTTTATTGGATTTTTATTTAAAAACACACAGACTTTTAAACCGTCAAAGAAAGAAATCAGGCAGGTTTCAGTTTTAGAAATGAACTCAGTTTCAGTATCGTATTGGAAGAGAAAGTGTGGTATCGTACCATCTCTAATCAGAACATGATTTATGTGAATATTTGAAAAGAGCTGAATATCTTTATCCGTATAAACTTTGCTCTAAAACACAGTCTTCATCACACTTCCTGCGTGCGTGTGTGTTATAACGTGTTCATAAAGCATTATACACATCATCGTCATTTATGAAGTAGATGTACTTTTTAAACAAATGTTTTTATTACGGTATCTGCTGTCATACAGCACACTATATCACCAGTGTGAAAGAGATTCAGCCCGAGAGCGCGTTATGTTTAATCGTAGACACATTTACAGAAATCATGATGGCACGGTGGTGTAGTGGTTAGGCCAAAAAAAATATTACCTTTGTTTTGGGTTTCCCGACCGACCCATTGAAATGGAGCCGACTGTGCATGTCTAAATGCCAAAATATGAAAAAAAAAAAATTTCTGTTTCAGGTTTCCCGACCGACCCTGAAATTAGCTGGCAAATCTAACTATTTTATCAGATTTTCTAAAACATATACACGTTGACAAAAACGAAATGCTTATCAAACATTTCACCAAATTTAGACTGGAATATCGCCGGCGCCATATTGAGGCTGTTCCAGCGCACCAACCAATCAGCGTCCACGTTACATACGGGACGGGAAGTAGAGGTCTGCGCGGGTCGGATTTTTCAGTCCCGCTCCCGCCTGCATTGTGCAGTCCCACTCCCGCCCGCGCCCGCCCGCAAAGAATTATGATTTTCAGTCCCGCTCCCGCCCTCGCCCACAAAAAAATTATGATTTTCAGTCCCGCTCCCGCCCGCAAATCCCGCATGATGCAGACAGTCGCGTTATTTCTCAGGAAAGTTCTTGTCTTGACACAGCGTGATGGTGCCCCTCCCCCTACTTTGAGTGGATTTCAGCATAAATATCTACAGCTCACGTTGTTATTATTTACCTTGTTTCGGAATTCAGCATGTACTGTCTCTAATAATAATAATTAGTGCTACTAAAATATTTAATCGTGAATCACACATTTTTATCATATGAGAAACCATTGTAATTCTCTGATCAGCATAAAAAAGTGAATGGGCTTGCTTTGTATCAATGGTGTTGTTCGTTGTTTTTTTTTATTGCAAAGCAGAGCTAATAAGAGAAGTGAATTGATTTACTGCTCGAGTTAGTCTACAACTTTAGTCAGAGAGACATGTTACACGCTATCTCAGAAATCCTTCCTGTAATATGCAAATTTGTCCGCCTCTGATTGGACAGCCAAATTTGCATATTACAGGAAGGATTTCTGGGATAGCATTGAGTCAAGCCTACCGTCACTGTGTAACCTGTCTCTCTGATTAAAGTTGTAGACTAACGCAAGCTGTAAATCACTTCACTCATGGTTTTCTTGCTAGCTGGGTGTGAACTGTGAGTCATTAGAGTGATCAAAGGATTTCCTGTTAGGGTGATCAATGGCAAATTTAAGATGCCATTCCTCTGGCAATCTAACTCTCTCTGCAAATTTAGGTATCTTAAAATGTTTTTATTAATGCCAAATAAAATATCCAGCACAAATTATATATGATAGACATAAGTTAATAATTTATACATTTTATTTCAAACACATTTTTAGTTAGCGGCACTGCAGCTTATCACCGCTCCCGCCCGTGCCACATATGTGCACTCCCGCTCCCGCCCGTGCCACATATGTGCACTCCCGCTCCCACCCGCGCGCGCATATGTGCACTTCCGGTCCCGCCCGCGCCCGCAATGAGCTTTCAAAATTTGTCCCGCGCCGCACTGCTTTGCGGCGGGTCCCGCGGGACTCCCGCGGGAGTGTAGGGCTCTAACGGGAAGTTGCTGTTGCTAGCGCAAGAAGATGGACGCCATGATGGATGCCGAGAATGTTGTTGTCAATATTTTACAAGATTCTTGCAAACACGGAGGAGGATTGAACATATTTCATGTTTTGGATCCCCGTAAAACATTTGAAGATATTGAATCTGACTTTGCATGTTTGTCAACAACAAATCTGGAGATATCGATGTCAGAATCAGCTAAAGGGCCATGGACAACTTTGGATAACACTGACCAAATGTACAGACAGCCACTCAAAAATGTGTTCGGTGTTTTCAAGAATCTAAAAGTTTTGAAGTTGAAATGTATACAAAATGATTCTGAAGCAGCTGCTGAACCCCCAAACAAGAGAGCACGAACCAATGCATTTGATATCATGATGAAAGCTACATCCCATCGTGCCAATTATTCTCTGCCCAGCAAAAAAGTTGCCAGGTAAGGTGGTCTATTGATGCCAACATATATTATTTTTGGACAGAAAAAATCTGCAATTTATCAGAGTTAATTCAGGACTGTGACAGCATCAAAACTCAGTTAAATCTTTTCATGACATGGTTCATTGCTTGTTTAGATATCCTGAACCTCCAAGGCTTTAAAAAAAAGTTTTTCGCACTGGTACCTGTGATATTAAAGTAGAATGTCACGGAATATAAGTTTGTGTATTTAAAATAATTTTTACTAATATTTACAAATGTGTGTGTTGTGATAGTGAAATAATTTAATATTGATGGGTAAAAAAAATTTTCTAAAACCCAACCCTATTTTATCATCTCTCAAAAAAATCCCTACCTACCGAGCCAAACTCAAAACAGCATGAAACCCTAAACAAAGTATTAATTTTTTTTGGCCTTAGCGCTGTTGCCTCACAGCAAGAAGGTCCGGGTTCGAGCCCCGGGGCCGGCGAGGGCCTTTCTGTGTGGAGTTTGCATGTTCTCCCCGTGTCCGCGTGGGTTTCCTCCGGGTGCTCCGGTTTCCCCCACAGTCCAAAGACATGCAGGTTAGGTTAACTGGTGACTCTAAGGCCCTGTCCACACGGCAACGGATTCAGGTGACTCCGATACAATTGTTTATCGTTTAGGCCTGGCGTCCACACGGCACCGGCATTTTGGGTGCCCAAAACGCAATCTTTTTGAGAACGGGTTCCAGAGTGGAAAAATCTGGCAACGTTGCCGTTGCGAAGTCGTCTGGATGAGTAGAACGGATTTGTTTACGATGACGTCACAACCACATGACTGAGTGCTTCACGCCGGGTAGAAGTGTAACGAACTCGATGCGAGTTGTCAACAAATCCTATAACTTGGTTCATGAAACGCGCTTACAAAATATTTTCACTGTGAATATTTATTGTGTAATGGTGCAAAGTGAGAGAGAGAGAGAGAGAGAGAGAGAGAGAGAGAGAGAGAGACTCTGCCCTTAGGGCAGAGTCAATCCCGCCAGCAAAAATAGGGAAAAAAAAGGAGCGATCTCACCTCTTCAGATGTTGATTTAAGTCCAACAATACATTCCTCAAAAAGGGCGTAGAAGAGCAAATTAATCCATCAACGTGTAGCATTCAATTTATTCCGGACCATTAAAGACGCCGCCTTCCGTGTAGAATCATACGTCATCCTCGCCGCCATATTGGATAGGTCAAAGCGGAGAATAAAGGTTCATGTGCTGCGTTTAACTGTACCAACAGGTTTACCGTCCAAACGAGATCACATGGGATTACCTTTCACAGGTGAGATTGGAAAAATACTTTTCATTGTATTTGGTCATTATAATGTAATTTTACGAACAGATTTTTCTGACTTTGTGGCCAATATGAAGTCTCGCGCATAATAGTTTATGTGCATGCGTCCTTACTTCTTCTATTGTTCTGGTGTCTCCGAAGGGACCGTCTTACAGCGCCCCTAGAGGTGTGGCATGTGTATTGCATCGTTTTCAGCAAGCGTTGCGTTGCCATATGGACCTGATATTTTACTGATCGTTGCCCATTTGGACGCGATATTTTTTAAAATAACATCTCGTTGCCGTTGTCATGTGGATGTAGCCTAAATTGACCGTAGGTGTGAATGTGAGTGTGAATGGTTGTCTGTGTCTATGTGCCAGCCCTGTGATGACCTGGCGACTTGTCCAGGGTGTACCCCGCCTTTCGCCCGTAGTCAGCTGGGAGAGGATCCAGCTTGCCTGCGACCCTGTAGAACAGGATAAAGCGGCTACAGATAATGGATGGATTTCCTGATGACGTCTCTGGAGGAGCTTATTTGTGAAAGGGGAAAAAAAAATCCACACAGTGGAGTCACAATGCAGTGTACAACATACACAGTCCAGTACAAAATGTGTCTGAGGCACATGTAAATAAAGAAATGCTGTCGACCAAAAATAGCTTAAAAATAATGAAATGAAATGTTTCAACATAAAAAAAATACTATAAACAGTAATCAGTGAGCCATAATAAATGAAACAAAGTCAAGATTTGGTGTGAGACGACCCTTTGCGATTTAAAAAAAAAAATCTGTCTCAGGTCCAGTGAGTGCAGTTTTATGCGGAAATGATCTGTAGGTTTTCCTGAGCATCTTACAGAACCAGCCGCGGTTCTTCTGGACACTTTGACCGTCACACTCACTTCTTCATTTTACACCAAAACTTTTGCACCAGCAGCCTTCATTATGTTTTCTTTTTTCATCTGAAAAGTGCTCTCTTATGGAATATGCTGCTCAGATACAAACTTTTTTTTTCTGTCACGTTTAATTTTGTGCTGGAAAACGAACGTTTGGAACTCAGGGGCCTAAGACTGTTGGACAGTACTGTATATATAAAACATGAGACTGTATCATAATACAACTACTACTAATGCCTAAAGAACAGATTGTAACGTGGTATGGATGTGAGCTTGAGAGAAAGTGTTTCTCTCAAATGGCTAGAAAAGTCAAGAGGAAAGTTTTGTGGAATGTTTTCGTTCCACAGGCGTGTTTGAGAGTCAGAGATAAGAAATGACTGTGTGTGTGTGTGTGTGTGTGTGTGTGTGTGTGTGTGTGTGTCTCAAGGCCAACAGAATATAAGCAGGAAGTGTGAATAAAACACAATGTTTCTCACAGGATGCTTCTAATCATGTTTAATTTCCCAAAGAGAGCTCGAACAGAAAAACCCCACACAAACAGAACAGAGCAAGAGGAGCGGTACACACTCCAGAGAGATGAAGGTGGAAAATATATCGTTATGAATCATCACCCTGGAGGCAAGACTGAACACACACACACGGAATTGTGATGTATTATTGCAGCGACATCTGACTTTTCAATTCAATTCATCACTGCAGTAAACGTTTTTCAACTTCCTGTCATTTTATGCAGACACAAATCGTGTTTTATTCTTTTGTCTCAATGGTTTTTTTAAATACACTCTAACTCCCTCTTTCAGTGTCATTTTAAAAGATAAATATTCATCCCTTTCTCTACCTCTCTCTCTCTCGTCTTGATTTTTTCATCCCCCCCAAAAAACAGATGTTCTGCAGCAGAATCAAACTCACTGAGATTCCACACAACAGACAAACCCAGTGTGCGCCAGTAGAGGGCTCGAATCACTCAGCCTGAACTTTCACTCACAGCTTTGCATTTCTTCAACTCGTTTCACACTCACACTGCAGCTTAAAGCAGATACGCAGAACCTTTATTTTTAAATACATTTCTGAGTGGATAGTATCTCCATCCTTGACTCTTGTACGCTGCATAAATGGGAATTTAAAAAATATATATTTGAGAGTTAAACTCGACCGCAAAGTTGTGATTGGCGCTGCCCCGCTGAGCGAGCCAGCCCTGAGTGCGTGACGTCACAGCGGGAACCGGTTTCAAGGCCGAGGCCTTTTACAGCTATAGACCAAAGTTATATAAATAAAAATTTATGCTGAAAGTAAGAAACACCGTTACTGACTTGCTCAGCTAAGACTGATTTGAATTCACTGATTGTAGGTTGACTCTCATTAAAACAGGATGGGTGTTAAAACTGATGCAACATACATGTACATGCATGCATTTTCACTGATAAAACGTAAAAGGCTCATTAAATAATCAGATGAACTGAGACAATCACATTCTGAAGCAAATTAAATAAATCTTATCCCGCTAACTTAAACACACAATACAAGTTACATGGATTAATCTAAATGCAGGGAAACGAGTTGTTTTTATTGTTTTATATCCGAATGAGACTCGGAGCTTACCCGTCTGTGTTCTCGCTTCTTGAAGGCCGATCTTGTGGCCGATTGTTTTGAAACAATCTGACCTTCAGTTGTTCCTTCAGTTCTCCGTTCATTCACTTCTTCCACGTAAGGGCAAGATGGCAGCAATATCCAGTTTAGAAATAAGACGGCTGGTCCACTCATTCTCCATTTTCTCCATACTAAGTACTCCGCCATTACTGCTCGGCTCAGGCAATTATGAAAACCCGGGATGGAACGGAACGTCACCGGTTTTAGCAACAGCTGCAGGGAGGTCACTGCCCGAGTGATAATATGTCAAACCCCGTCCCGGGTTTTAGCAACAACCCATGACTCACTCCGGGTCGACTGGTGCAACGGAACTTACTTTCCTTTTAAAAAATAAATAAAATAAATGCTTTCCTTTTCTTGTAGTTTTATTTAATTGTTGAGACTGCACCCTCTTTCAATACAGGCTTATAGCCAACGCTCCTCAACAGATCAGAGGTCTTGTACGAGTCTTCAGTAAAATGTGCAGAGCAGAGGAGAGACCACTTCATAGCCGCCCAATGTGCCCGTGAACTTCTCGCAAAACGCGTCCAAATCTTTGCAGTTTGAACATTCTTGGGACCATGAATGCAACATAAATCCATCTTCTGTTGTGTTGCTGGCACATCTACGTGGCATGGTGATAAATTAGCTCAAAAT
Source organism: Neoarius graeffei (assembly GCF_027579695.1). Taxonomy (NCBI): domain Eukaryota; kingdom Metazoa; phylum Chordata; class Actinopteri; order Siluriformes; family Ariidae; genus Neoarius; species Neoarius graeffei. The sequence goes on from NC_083588.1 coordinate 2,448,012, forward strand.
GGAGGATCGGAGTTGCCATCAGCACTGTGTTTTAGTACAGCGGAAATGGCGATGAGACCGATAGACTTCCCGCTGTGACGTTACGGATGTCAAGGTCATTCCCTCAGACCGCTACCTATATAAATCACTTTAATCGTAAAAATTACTATATTAGATTTATTGTTAGCGCTTTAAACTATTCCTGTGCCATTCTTGAGGTCTCAAGGCATTTATAAACGAAAGTGAGACCATGGTTCTGCACATATGCTTTAAACTACTTCCAGGAGCATTCATAAATTTCACAAAACCTCACTCCAGGACAGGACTTTCATCTCACTGATCAACTTCAATGTGTGGGAATTTTTCGTTCCCATTCTTCTGTGTTATACTTCATGATCTTCATCTTAAGAATCAGAACTCAGTAAATTTTTCATTACTGATGATCTGATGAAATACTTTTGCTTGATTATTTGCTGAAAGTGTGATGACTTCTTGCATGTATGTGTCTTTGACCTTGTGTTGATTATATGAACCCACCTCTGTGGATTCATCACTCGCCAGGGCGTGAGCCAAGTGTGCACTAAACGTGCTTTTCCCGACGCCTCCTTTACCAGAAAGAACGACGATCTTGTGCTTCACGTTGGACATCTTCAGCTTGATCTCCTCGACGGCTAAATAAAAAACACAAAAGAAGAAGAAATGGTATTCGAACAAGTCAAGAAATTTTTGACATTCCAAACATCAGATCACAAGAGTGGAAGATGCAAAGTTCTGACAATGACGCTCAATACACAAAGACTTAAAACTCTGTGAAAAAAAGATGAGTGATGATGAGGAATTGAAAAGGTACCAGGATCTGGAGCTTTGGGAGCACCAGAGGAACATATGGCCTGGTTTGGACATCCTTGACATGCTGATGATTTGCCAGCTTGCTCACTGCTGGTTCCTGGACAATCTGAAGAATAAATAAACAATTAAAAAAAACACAGAAACTCACAAAATGAACACAATTTTAACTCGAGTAAAATTTCACAACACCTCAACAACAACAAATAATAATCATTCCAGGGGATTGAATCTATCTGGCTAATTTTAGAGGCTGGATTTAAAAACCTGAACCCTTATGTAGCTTAAAAACTATTAAAAGGTTTCAGTTTCAGTTCAACGTCATGAAAAAGTTCAAGTAAAATACAACACAGTGCTTCACTGTCGTCTGAATTTCTGCCCTTATCCAAAATCTCCCATTATTGGACACAAAGTGCACTTGATACCCTGTACAACCCATTACTTTGCACCCTATGTAGTGCCCTTATATAGGGAGTCGGGAACAAATTGAAACACAACCTCCCCTAAAAGAACAGCGATAACACACACGAGTGTAATAAAGTTCCTGACAGTCATTTTATCATATTTTTAATAAATGGTGAACAAACTGTAAAATAAGGATCATTGGTACTGTAATTTTACTTCAATTAAAAGACAAAAATTGGGAATTTAAACACTTTATTCGATATAACTCACGCTGAGGAGCATCCTTTGGAATATCCGCCATATTGTTATCAAACTTCCAGACACAGTGTGCAGAATAAGACGCTCCGACTGGAAACTTTGTGCGACGAACAAAAGGTTCCGCTTCAGAGATATTACATAAAATATCATACATAAAATATGAAATAAGAATATCCAAAGATTTTTAAAAATCCAAGAAAGCATGAATATTCATAAGACATTTGAGGATCCACGAAAAATAATCTTTCTTCTTTTGGCTGCTCCCGATTAGGGGTCGCCACAGCGGATCTTTCGTCTCCATTGCTCCCTGTCTTCTGCATCCTTCTCCACCACACCTGCCACTTTCCTGTCCTCTCTCACCACATCCATGTATCTCCTCTTTGGCCTTCCTCGTTTTCGTTTGCCTGGCAGCTCCATCCTCAACATTCTCCTTCCAACATGCTCTGCATCTCTTCTCAGGATGTGCCCGTACCATCTCAGTCTCATCTGTCTTAGCTTCATTCCCAAGCTCTCCACATGTGCTGTCCCTCTGATGTGCTCGTTCCTTATCCTGTCCAACCTTCTCACTCCCATCGCAAACCTTAACATCCTCAACTCCGCCACCTCCAACTTTGCCTCCTGTCTCTTCGTTAAGGGTACGGTCTCCAGTCCATACATCACAGCTGGTCTCACTACTGTCTTATACATCTTACCTTTCACTTTTGCTGGGACTTTCCTATCACAAATGACTCCTGAAATCATTCTCCAACTGCTCCACCCTGCCTGCACTCTCTTTCTCACCTCACTATCACAGCCCCCATTTTCCTGCACAGGTGACCCCAGGTACTTGAATTCACCAACTTTCTTTATGTCTACTCCTTGCATCTTCACTACACTCTCATCCCCATTCTCATTGATGCACAGGTATTTTGTTTTGCTACTGCTCACCTTCATTCCTCTTAGTTCCAATGCTTCCCTCCATCTCTCTAAACCCAACTCAACCTCCTTTCTACTTTCACCACATATCACAATATCATCCACAAACATCATGTTCCATGGTGACTCTTGCCTCACTTCGTCCGTCAATCTATCCATCACTACGGCAAACAAGAAAGGACTCAAAGTGGATCCTTGATGGAGTCCCACCTTCATGCCAACCAACAAGTACCAACAAACCAAATATTCTCATCTCATTAACTCTAGCCACTTTATCCTATTCTACAGGGTCACAGGCAAGCTGGATCCTATCCCAGCTGACTACGGGTGAAAGGCGGGGTACACCCTGGACAAGTCGCCAGGTCATCACAGAGCTGACACATAGACACAGACAACCATTCACACTCACATTCACACCTACAGTCAATTTAGAGTCACCAGTTAACCTAACCTGCATGTCTTTGGACTGTGGGGGAAACCGGAGCACCCGGAGGAAACCCACACGGACACTTGGAGAACATGCAAACTCCACACAGAAAGGCCCTCGCCGGCCACGGGGCTCGAACCCGGACCTTCTTGCTGTGAGGCGACAGCGCTAACCACTACACCACCGTGCTGCCCCAAATTTGAAAATATCCAGAAAATTAAGAATGTCCATAAAACATGTGAATAGCCAAGAAGACAGGAATATCCATGCCTTAATTTTATAGAAAACAGATTTTTTTATTCTTTTACTTCTGACCTGCAGCATAAATGACTCTTGAAAAATCTGTTTGAATGCCAACCAACAAGTGCCAACAAACCAAATATTATTATTATTTTTTTAAAAATTGATTAATAAGAAAAAAATTCAGGAAAATTTTATTTTGAACAAATGACCGCAAATGTAGGCACAGTCGACCAGCTATGGAAATTATGCTTTTTTTTTTGCTTGAGAATAAATCTCATCTCATCTCATTATCTCTAGCCGCTTTATCCTTCTACAGGGTCGCAGGCAAGCTGGAGCCTATCCCAGCTGACTATGGGCGAAAGGCGGGGTACACCCTGGACAAGTCGCCAGGTCATCACAGGGCTGACACACAGACAACCATTCACACTCACATTCACACCTACGGTCAATTTAGAGTCACCAGTTAACCTAACCTGCATGTCTTTGGACTGTGGGGGAAACCGGAGCACCCGGAGGAAACCCACGCGGACACGGGGAGAACATGCAAACTCCACACAGAAAGGCCCTCGCCGGCCATGGGGCTCGAACCCGGACCTTCTTGCTGTGAGGCGACAGCGCTAACCACTACACCACCGTGCCGCCCCCTAATAAATCTTTATAACACAATTTTAAAAGCAGTAAAATCAGTCAGTATTTAAAGTGATGTTCAGGAGGCAAAATAGAAACCACTGCAGTTTTTTCCAGTTATATAATTTTGGACAAAAATAAAAAATCATGAAAAATGCATCTTTTACATTTCTTTCTTTCTTTCTTTCCTTCTTTTTTCAAAAACATCATAGCACAAAATCAAACTTAAAAAAAAAGTTTCTTACACAAGTGGAAGTTTTTTTGGGAAACATTCCGAGATTTCAGTCTGCGTATGTGGTCCAAAAAGTACAGAAAAAAAAGTTTTCAAATATCCCAAATAAAATCTCTCATCCATTTATTTTACTTTATTTGCCATTTTGCTTGTATCACAGAGTGTTGGTTCTGCAGTCAGATTAGATTAGATTAGATTAGATTAGATAGAACTTTATTGATCCCAGTGGTGTAGTGGAGATTTTTAAAGTGGGGGTACGCGATTTGTGACGTCATCGATTTGATATTGTTGCGGCGACCTGCCACAAGGAGTGCCTGAACGCAGGCTCACATGATTGACAGCTGCCTCCGCCACTTCCTGCTACGCTGAATCGCTGCGCTACCAGCGCGCGCACGCTGCGCTGAACAGGCAGCCAATCACAACGCTAGTTAGCAGGGCAGCCAATAGCAGGGCAGCGGTCGTTCTAGAACGCTAGGCAGAATTGACATTCAGTTTGTAACGAAGCAGCAGCGCAGCAGTTGCAAAGAGAACTTCGCTACTAACACAAACTTTACAGCACATCAGGGAAAAAAGGACAAAAAAGGCTACCGGTAAACCCACTGAACTTTTTTATATGCAAACGCTGCGCTCGCAGTAATCCGTGGGCATGAGAAATGTTTGTTCCTTACCTGTGATTGGTTTAATGTGATTGGTTTAAACTTCCTTTCTCAGTGGCGTGTAGTAAAAGATCTTCAGTTAAAGTGAACAAACTGCCTGTGAAAGGGCTAATGGTTAAAATGGTTCTTAGTTTAAAACTGTTTTTCTGTTCATTTATATTTGTTCAGCAACATATTACCTGAATTATTAAAAATGGTTAAAATATACCTAATTTACCTTATACATAAATATTTATATATTGTTGCCTAATTAACTTGGGTTTTGTTATAGAAAAACAAGCATTTATTCATACATGCTTTGTTATAGAAAAACAAGCATTTATTCATACATTTATTTTATGTTTGTATGTTTTAAAGGTTTTTCACCTTCTAACTTCGGCTTCAAGCTCCAAGCTTCTAGCTTCTACTTCTGATTCTACCTCCGATTCTACTTCTGATTCTAACGTCAGTTCCACTGAAAACCAATAAAATACAAGAAGAGTGGAATCCTGTGTCCAAGTCCTTCCCTTTCAAGTGTGGGAAACCCTGATGCTCACATACACTTGACAGTGAAAAACCGATGCACCAGTGGAAACTGACGACTGCCAGACAACTGCCAGTGAATCACCGCTGCACCAGTGCATCAAACCGAAACCAGTGACCAAGAAGCAAGACTCCACTCGTGCCACAACCCAACAGAGAGGGAAGACACTTCACCTGGGGGCCTGGAGGATAAAGCTTGAAGTCATCTGGAAAAAAGAAACGAAATGGCGAAGTCATTAGAAGAACTGAAAACAGAGCGAACCACAGCCAAAAGACTTTTCTCCCGTCTTGCTAACTGCATTGCGAGAACACACTCAGAGATGACTGTGGAGGAGCTAAAGCAAAACTTCACCAGGCTTACATGGCAGAAGCAGCCGCAGCCGCTGTAGAGGACCTGGGCGCCGAGAAGAAAGCCGACCTGGAGAAGATAGAGGCATACTGTAAGCAGAGGACTAAAGAAGCAAAGCTCCTAATTCAACAAACACTCTGGGAATCGTATGGGGAGAAAGAGCTGCCCCTTGCCCTATACATCGCTGAAGCTGACTGCAAGAGCGTCTCCTCTGCCCAGCTCAACGTGACTCTGGAGGCATACGAGTTCATGCTGAAGCACTTTGAGATGTTGGTGCTGAAGGCAAAAGAAGCGCACCGTGACTGGAACCGCTGGGCTCCCGCTGCAGAACAAAGAGACTTTGATCACCGCATGACAGAGCTCGAAGTGCAACTTCCCCAGCTGGTGTCGCGCAAGGCCACCTTCATCAAAGCTGCAAAGATCAAGACAGAATCTGAAGAGCCCACTGTCCACCGTACAGCTCCAGTGCCAGCAATAAAGCTGAAAGCCACAGCCCTTCCAAAGTTTGCTGGCAACCAGCGAAGTTACTACAGGTGGAAGAAGGAGTGGGAAGCTCTACAGAAGCAGGGTGAACCGACAGGGTCTAGAGAGGTCAAGAAATTCCAGCTGCTCGACAGCATTGATGAAAAGGTGGCCGAAAACCTACACCTGTCGACCTACAGCTCCTCAAACGAAATCTTCAGAGTCCTGGATAACCGGTTTGGGAACCAAGCCAACATTGCTCTCGAGATCATTGAAGATCTACAAGCAACTCCTGCAGTCAAAGCCGGCCAGCCAAGAAGAGTCATCGAGCTCATCCAAACAGTGGAAAAAGCTCTCTACGACTTAAATGAACTGGACAATGCCGAGGCCATAAAGAACCCCATTGTGACCAAATCCATTGAGGGCAAGCTTCCAGAAACTTTAAAGAAAGACTGGCTCACCTATGCTGCTGATGTGAGTAACGCTGTGGACCATCACAACCGCTTTGACAAGCTGCTGGCTTACCTAAAATCACAGGAAGCCATATATGAGCAACTTGACCAACTGAAAGATGGCGTTGAACCTGCCAAGGACAAGACCAAGTTCCTGAAGCAAGCCAGAACAAAAGCAACCAACAGTCCGGCAGTGTCATCCAACGGTGACGCAGCAGGCTGCATCGTCTGTGGTGACCCAAAGCACAGAAGAAAACTGTACTTCTGCAGAAAGTTTAGAACTGACCTAAAGCCATCGGAGAAGAGGGATGCAGCACAACAACTCGGTGCCTGCAAAAGATGCCTCGAAGTCCACACTGGTGAAAGCTGCAAGAAAACCACTTACCTGTGCGGGAATCCAGAATGCAAAGACCAACACCACTTCCTCCTCTGTCCAGTTACCAGACCCCAGTCCCAAAGAACACCCAAGTTCAGTCCAGTGAGGGCTGAGGGCAGAAGACTCACTGAAACCCAGGAGCAGTTCCTCTCCAAACTCACACCAGAGCTGGCACAACAGTGTCGAGATGCCTTCTGCAACATAGCGTCCAGGGCATTCAACTCCAGTGCTGCTGAGAGAGGTCTTCTAGATGAACACTGCCTCACCGAGTACCCAGTCATCCTAATGCTCCTCAATGTCACTGCTAATGACGGACAGAGTGTCGGGACCCTCATCGACCTGGCATCAGACACAAACTACATAACGCACAAAGCTGCAAGCAAGTTGAACCTGAGAAGTGAAGACGTTACACTGGTGGTTCATGGCGTTGGAGGGATGAAGGTGTCTGTTGCAACCAAGCGCTACCTGCTTAAGATACGTGTCAGCACCCCAAGAGGGACACTCAAAGCACACCAACTCATCTGCTATGGACTTGACAAAATAGCGGAAGTCCACAGACATGTCCCGGCGAAAAAACTGCAGAGAATCTTCTCAGACATCTCCCTGGAAGATCTGGCAAGACCAAAGGAGATCCAACTCCTCATCAGCCACAAAGAAGGGCAGCTGGTACCCCAGAAGGTTCGTTCCGTCGGTGACCTGGTGCTCTGGGATGGCCCGCTTGGCAAAACCATTGGAGGCACACACCCGGACCTCTTTGAAGAAGTCACTTTAACGGCCCACACCTCCAAGACTCACTTTGCAAGATCCATGCGCACTGCAGCTGTCAGATACACTGAACTCACCTGCAAAGTCCCAGTTTCCCGCCAGTCTCCCAGACATCCCAGCTCCCAGTCCAACACAGCCACTAGCAACAGAGACTTCCTGAAGTGGTGGAAATGGGAAAGCATTGGAGCAGCTTGCGAACCGAGATGTGGAGGATGTCGCTGCGGGAACTGTCAGCCTGGTGGGAAAGAAATGACACTGGCCGAAGAAAGGGAAATGGAGATGGTGAGGGACGGCTTGACTTATGTGGCCGGAGACCACCACAGCCCTGAACCACACTGGCACGCCAAGTACCCATGGAAAGAAGACCCAGCATCTCTTCCCAACAACAAGAAAGCAGTTGAAGCCACGTTCCGCAGAACTGAGAGGCAGCTGGCGAAGGAACCGGAGTGGAAAGTGGCCTACGCCTCACAAGTCCACGAAATGGTGAGCCGCAGAGCTGCAGTGAAGCTGTCCAAAGAGGTTCTGCAGAGCTGGACCGGGCCAGTGTGGTATATAAGTCACCTGATAGCCCCAAATCCACATTCAGTCTCCACCCCAGTGAGACTAGTATGGAACAGCAGCCAGAAGTACAGTGGCCTCAGCCTAAACGACATCCTGATCAAAGGCCCTGACGTCCTGAACCCGATCAGAGGTGTCCTGCTGAGGTTCCGCGCTGGTGTCTTCGCAGCTTTAGGGGACATCCGCAAAATGTACAACTCTGTCTGGCTTGAAGAAAGAGAAGTCCACCTGCACAGATTTCTGTGGCGTGACACAGAAGATGCAGAGATCGAAGAATTCGCCATAACAAGAGTCAACATTGGAGACAAACCTGCTGGTTGCATAGCCCAAGTTGCCATGCGAGAGACCGCCAGCCTGCCTTCATTCAACCACTTCAAAGAGGAGAGACGTGTCCTCGAAGAGGATGCCTATGTCGATGACATATTGACTTCCCACAACAACCTCGACCACCTGAAACGCCTTACATCCAACATTGAGCAGATCCTTCAAGCAGGAGGGTTCTTCATGAAGCCCTGGATCTACTCGGATCAAAGTGGGAGGAGCGAGTCGAGAGGTGAGAAGATCGAGTCAAACACCATGATCCTGCCAAACCAACTCACCGAAGAGGATAACAAAGCCCTGGGCCTCGGCTACACCGTCGACGATGACAAGTTACATGTCATGGTTGCAGTGAACTTCTCCAAGAAGAAGAAGAAAATGCGCCTCGGCCAGGACCTGTTGAAAGAACAAGTGAGAGAACAAACCCCCCTTGACCATAAAGGTAACCCTGTGAAAGCAGAAATGTGCGGAGCAGTCTTTGCAGCACGGCTGAAGAATTACTTCCAAAAGCACTGCCGAATCGAGGTCAAGAGGTGGTATCATCTAGTCGACAGCCAGACCATCTTGGGTGCCATACAGCATGAAAGTTATGGATACCAAACCTTCTACGCAAACAGAGTTGGTGAGATCCAGAGCAGCACTGACATCCGAGATTGGTGGTGGATTCCAAGTGCCGAGAACATTGCAGATATTATCACCCGAAGGGCCAGTCCTGATGACCTAATCGAGAAATCCAAGTGGCAGTCAGGTCCGCAGTTCCTTCAGCTTCCTGAGAGTGAGTGGCCAAAAAAGTCAGCGAAAGATGTTGCTGCACAGGCAAGAGACGTCGTCACAAAAATGCAGAAGAAAACATTCACTGCTGTACTCACCCGAAGTCAGCTGAAGACACAAAGCCCAATTGCAGTCCAGTGCAGTCCAACAGGAGCAGCAGTCCAAAATCTATTGGACGAAAAGCGCTTCAGCAGTCTAAGACGGCTGGTCGGGACGGTTGCACGGATTTGGAGGGCGGCTAAGAAGTTCTTGCGTGCCAAGAGGGGAGATGAAGCAAAGTGGGAGGCAATACCTTCATCTGGCGTCATCACTGTCAGCGAAAGGAAAAACGTGTTCCTGAAACTATGTCTGGCAGCGCAAGAAGGTGTGAACTTCCCAAATACAACTACTGACAGGCTTGTTGTATACAAAGACCAAGTAACTGGGATCCTGATGTGTGGAGGGCGGATACAGGCCTTCAAAGAGGACCATAATGCTGTTCCCCTGCTACCATACCAAGCCTGGGCCTCCACTCTCCTGGCCCATGAAGCACACAGTGAGGGACATGACGGAGTGGCAGGAACTCTGCTGCGGATGCGAAAGAGAGCCTGGGTGATCAGAGGAAGAATTCTGGCCCAAAAAGTTGTCGACAACTGCATCATCTGCAAGAAGGAAAGAGCTCTGCAAAGCCTTGGTGGTGGAGGAGGCCTTACCTTCAGTGAGTTCCTGAAAAGTGCTTAAGCTAGCTGCTAACCTTGCCAACGAAAGGCCAATCGATGCCAGAGTTCAGAGCCGTGAGGACCGCATCAACTACGTAACCCCAAACACACTGTTGCTTGGCCGAGCCACACAAACTGGAGACTTCAAAACAGTAGACTACACCACCTACTCCTTCAAGAGACTGCGAGAAATGCAAACACAAGTTAGCCACTTCTGGAGGTCCTGGAGCCAACTTGCAGGTCCGAACCTGTTCATCCGCAGCAAGTGGCACACTGCAAAAAGGAATGTTGCCGTCGGAGACATAGTGTGGCTCTGCGACCAAAACGCACTGAGGGGGCAATTCAAGCTTGCAAGAGTGGTCAGCGTGAGTGCAGACTCCAAAAGCATTGTCCGGGATGTTCATGTGAAAGTCCCCCTAGGTGGACGTGCTCGAGTGAAGACTCCAAAGCCAACCGAAAAGTCCTGGGACCCACAGGGTACCACACTGCATCGGGATGTGCGACGCCTCATTGTCCTCCTCCCAGTGGAGGAACAAGTCAGCAGAGACCAGCTCGCCTGATGGGTGCGATCTTCCCGTGTCGCGCCACACCAAGATCGAGTGGGAGGTGTTGCGGCGACCTGCCACAAGGAGTGCCTGAACGCAAGCTCACATGATTGACAGCTGCCTCCGCCACTTCCTGCTACGCTGAATCGCTGCGCTACCAGCGCGCGCACGCTGCGCTGAACAGGCAGCCAATCACAACGCTAGTTAGCAGGGCAGCCAATAGCAGGGCAGCGGTCGTTCTAGAACGCTAGGCAGAATTGACATTCAGTTTGTAACGAAGCAGCAGCGCAGCAGTTGCAAAGAGAACTTCGCTACTAACACAAACTTTACAGCACATCAGGGAAAAAAGGACAAAAAAGGCTACCGGTAAACCCACTGAACTTTTTTATATGCAAACGCTGCGCTCGCAGTAATCCGTGGGCATGAGAAATGTTTGTTCCTTACCTGTGATTGGTTTAATGTGATTGGTTTAAACTTCCTTTCTCAGTGGCGTGTAGTAAAAGATCTTCAGTTAAAGTGAACAAACTGCCTGTGAAAGGGCTAATGGTTAAAATGGTTCTTAGTTTAAAACTGTTTTTCTGTTCATTTATATTTGTTCAGCAACATATTACCTGAATTATTAAAAATGGTTAAAATATACCTAATTTACCTTATACATAAATATTTATATATTGTTGCCTAATTAACTTGGGTTTTGTTATAGAAAAACAAGCATTTATTCATACATGCTTTGTTATAGAAAAACAAGCATTTATTCATACATTTATTTTGTTTGTATGTTTTAAAGGTTTTTCACCTTCTAACTTCGGCTTCAAGCTCCAAGCTTCTAGCTTCTACTTCTGATTCTACCTCCGATTCTACTTCTGATTCTAACGTCAGTTCCACTGAAAACCAATAAAATACAAGAAGAGTGGAATCCTGTGTCCAAGTCCTTCCCTTTCAAGTGTGGGAAACCCTGATGCTCACATACACTTGACAGATATCATGTCAGAAGCGGTAGCCTTTGTTTGGTCTGAATGATCTGTATAAATGTTACGTTCTTTTAACAACACAAGAGGGCACAAGAAGACACTTTTTTTTCAGACATTTTTATGTGTGCAATTTTCATTCGTGTTTGTCAGTACAGCCCAACTGTTATGGCGAAAAGCCGCGGTTTATTTTGTCTCCAATAAATATGCCGAAATGGCTAAAGAGGAACAAATTCGCCTTCTCCTTCCGAATGCATCGTCGTAGACAGCACCACTCTGCTGCTGGAACTCAACATAAACCTTGCATAGGTTTAACATGGACTATCAGGCGTGAAGCCAAAATATTGGAAATTATGATACGCAAACAGGGCGGCATGGTGGTGTAGTGGTTAGCACTGTCGTCTCACAGCAAGAAGGTCCTGGGTTCGAGCCCCGGGGCCGGCGAGGGCCTTTCTGTGCGGAGTTTGCATGTTGTCCGCGTGGGTTTCCTCCGGGTGCTCCGGTTTCCCCCACAGTCCAAAGACATGCAGGTTAGGTTAACTGGTGACTCTAAATTGAGCGTAGGTGTGAATGTGAGTGTGAATGGTTGTCTGTGTCTATGTGTCAGCCCTGTGATGACCTGGCGACTTGTCCAGGGTGAACCCCGCCTTTCGCCCGTAGTCAGCTGGGATAGGATCCTGCGATCCTGTAGAAGGATAAAGTGGCTACAGATAATGAGATGAGATACACAAACACCTTTGTTCATGTTCATTTGAGCCGAGCTGCATTCGGAATTCGATATTTTTACTAGCCTACTTACTGCCGTGGCAACAGCTACAGCCAGTGTTGCCAGATATTGCTAACGTTTTCCACCCCAAAATATGTTCAAAACCAGCCAAAAAGCACCTAAACCTGCCCAATCTGGCAACACTGGCTACAGCATGTGTCCAGAAGTTCAAAAAAAGTCATGTCACTCACTCACATCACATACAAACCAGCAATGGGCTGAAATTTATTATAAAAGGCACCAATCGAATAAATCAAGCATTTAGTCTGGCGCGATTGAGGCACCTGCGGATACAAAATACATGACATGCAGCCATTGGGTTAAGCCCTACCATGCACTCCTTCTTAAAGACTTGAGTATTTCTTTAAATTTATTGTCATTTCACATTTTTGGATGTACAACAAAACACTAAACAGGAAGGCTACAAAGATTATGAATTTCAAATCATATATATAATACAGTATGTGGTGAAATTATCCGCGTAAGGATGACCAGGCAGGCGATTATATCAGTTCTGTTGCCCTCTCGGTGCTGCTACCATGAACGCCCGGAAATCACACACAGAGAGAGAGAGAGAGAGAGAGAGACCCTACTGTTATTATTAGGCTATTCAAAATCATAGGCCTATACTGAGCAAAAATCGCATTAGAACTTCAAAGATCATAAAGCATTAAACCGACAGATCGTGCTGCCTCGAAAGTGAAAAAATAAAATCCGTATAACTTACATTTGACGTTGGCTGTCAAGAGCGTATAAACTCAGGCCATTGAATGACAGGTTTTTTTTTTTTTTTTGAATCTCACCTCGGGAGAAGTGGGTGGACGGCGCACCCCCGCGTACCACGCCCACTACACCCCTGATTGATCCCTTTGGGAGGGTTCCCTCAGGAAAATTAAAATTCCAGCAGCATCATTACAGGATAAACAGAGAATAGAAAATAGAGAAAACTTCTAGATAAATTAAGTATTTACATATACAAATATTTAAAAAAATATATATGAAAAAAGTCCAGCAGGAGAGGTATTGCACATTATATTGTACATTGTCCGGTATTGCTTATTGTTAGGCTAGGCTACTGCTCCTTCCCGTCCTCTGTCCTCCTGTTACCCCTCCTCGCCCCCAGAGAGGAGTTGTACAGTCTGATGGCGTGAGGGATAAAGGAGTTTTTGAGTCTGTTCGTCCTGCACTTGGGAAGGAGCATTCTGTCACTGAACAGGCTCCTCTGGTTGCTGATGACGGTGTGCAGAGGGTGACTGGCATCGTTCATGATGTTCAATAGTTTGTCCATAGACCTCTTCTCTGCCACCGTCACCAGAGAGTCCAGCTTCATGCCGACCACAGAGCCGGCCCGCCTGATCAGTTTGTCCAGCCTGGATGTGTCCTTCTTGGATGTGCTGCCCCCCCAGCACACCACAGTGTAAAACAGGACACTGGCGACTGATAGAACATCCACAGGAGTTTCCTGCAGATGTTAAAGGACCACAGCCTCCTCAGGAAGTATAGCCTGCTCTGTCCCTTCCTGTATAAGTGGTTGGTGTTGCAAGTCCAGTCCAGCTTGCTGTCCAGCCACAGCCCGAGGTACTTGTAGGAATCCACAGCCTCCACCTCGACTCCCTCGATCAGAACTGATCGTGACCTTGGTCTGGACCTACAAAAGTCAATGACCAGCTCCTTGGTCTTCGAGGTGTTGAGCTGCAGATGGTTCCTGTTGCACCAAACGGCAAAGTCCCTCACCAGGCTCCTATACTCCTCCTCTCTGTCGTCCCTGATACACCCCACGATGGCTGTGTCATCGGCGAACTTCTGAATGTGACACAGCGCCGAGTTGTAGCAGAAGTCCGCGGTGTACAGGGTGAAGAGAAGAGGGGCCAGCACCGTGCCCTGGGGTGCTCCGGTGCCGCTAATCACAGTGTCAGACCTGATGTCCTTCAGCCTGACGTACTGCGGCCTGTCGGTGAGGTAGCTGGAGATCCAGGTGACCAGGCAGGGGTCCACTCGCATCTTGTTCAGTTTGTCCTGAAGCATAAGGGGCTGGATGGTGTTGAAGGCACTCGAGAAGTCCAAGAAGAGGATCCTCACTGTGCCATTTCCCTGATCCAGATGCTAGTGGGCTCAGTGTAGGAGGTAGAGGATGGTGTCTTCCACACCGACACCTGCCTGGTACACAAACTGCAGACAGTCCTGGGCATGTTGCACCTGGGGTCTGAGGAGGCTGAGGAAGAGCCACTCCAGTCAGGAGTGTGTCTGAGCTCTCATGGAAATCATTTGTGCTGGAGGTGTGTGAAAGCTCTCTCTTTTTTTCTCTCTCTCTCTTTTTTAATGTGTGTAAAATGTAATTTGATCCTTCTTTTGTTTGCATTACATTTACTGGAACCCTCACTAACAGGAAGTTTTGCTGCTCTCAGGAGGCCCAGATAAATCAGCAGCTCCTTTATGTCTCCCTCAGGTGAGTGCAGGAGGTCAGAAAGTCACCGTATTAATGACGCACAACTGGAGCAGCTGGACTTTAGTGTGGATTTTTGTATGAAACATCTGAGCATTAGTCAAGAAAAAAGAAATGCTTCGGGATTTAACCTTTAGATTGAAAATGGATTCCTGGATGATGACAGTAAAACACGCTTTGAGCAGACACAGTGCGAGTGTCCCTGACCTGCAGGGGGCGACACAGGAGCCACAGCTTCACGACACAGTCATTCAGTTCGTTACTCAGTTCACAGAACTGGACTGTCCAAATACTTATGGACATGACTGTAAGTCCTGATAAATGAGCTGTTACTATAGAAATGATAATGTGTGTGTGAGCTAAGGAACAATGTGTGAGGTGAAGGACTGAGTGTGTGAGGTGAGGAATAAGTGTATAAGGTAAGGGACTGAGTGTGTGAGGTGAGGAATAAGTGTATTAGGTAAGGGACTGAGTGTGTGAGGTGTGGAACCAAGTGCGTGAGTGAGGAATTACAGTTTCTCAAATGCTAAAACACATTTCACAAACGTTTCCTCTATGTTCCTCAATGTCTAAACACAACACCCTTTTCTAAAGCTACATAAACACAACCACACCTTCTCACTTCAAAACTAAAACTTTCACACCAAAAGAGCAGCTCGAAGCTTTCAAAAATGTAAACACTATACACATCATTACACACTACAGCAAAACAATTGAAAACACAATGCTCAATTTGTGAGAAGGTTCTTTGTTTCATAACTGCCAATGCATATTTTTTGAAACTTTACAGTAACGGATCTTAGATCTCTGTAGAGGATTAGGCATTTAGATTTGTGAGTTTCATATGAAGAGTATAAATCTATAGAAAATACTGCATGTACACTACTGTAACACAACTCAATGCAAAAACAGAATCTATTGCACACAACAGTACTCTTGAAAACATGTTCAGGGTGTGAAGTTTTTTATTTACTTTATTCACACCACACACACACACACACACACCACAATCACTGTGCGGCATCATGTCGCTGAGCTGCATTGGGCCACATCACCTCATCCACATCGCAGGCTATATTCTCTCTTGCCAGGCACCGCGGGAAAAACGCCCTGGAATGGCGCATCCATCCTTGGAAGGCCTCCACTGGGATGTCACCACAGGCCAGCTCCATTGCCCTTAGGAGGTTCTCTCTAGTGTATGGTTGTCGGTCATAAACCTTCCATCTCCACGATGAGAAGAACTCCTCTATAGGGTTCAGGAAAGGGGAGTAGGGTGGCAGACAAATGTTTAAAAACTGGTTACTGTTGGTGGTGAACCACTCTCTGATTTGGTTTGTTCTGTGGAAGCAGACATTGTCCCAAATGATCACATAAATGGGATGTGCGGGCCCAGGATGGTGTTGTTGGCGGTCCAGGAGGATGTCTCTTAGCTCCTCTAGGAAGGTGAGGAGACGTTGGGTGTTGTAAGACCCAAGGACAGCATGCCGGTGGACAAGCCCCTCCGAACCCATGGCCGCACAAAGAGTAGTATTACCCCCCGCTGGCCAGGAACCTCAGTGATGGCTCTTTGGCCAATGATGTTACGGCCTCTTTGCCTTCGTTTCTGCAGGTTGAAGCCAGCCTCATCCAGGAAGAGGTACTCATGAGGTCTGGCCATCGCGTCCAACTGTAATATCCTCTGTGAAAATGTGAAAGTGCACAGGTGTTCAGAACAACAGTCAATCAGGTAGCACAGTATTGTCCAGAAGTAATGTAGGCCACTGAGCAACACAGTATGTCCACTAACTGTACTGTGAAGATGGATGTATATTTACTTGCACATACTTGTAACGTAGGTCTTTGTGTCGCGCAGAGTTGCGCTCAAAGGGAACCCTACAGACCTGTTTCATCCGCATCTTTTGGCGCCGGAGAACTCGGTCTATTGTGGCCAAGCTGACATCAATGCTCTCAAAGTTGACATTATCGGCAATGACTTTGTCTCTGATCTCCCGGAGTCTGATGAGGTTGTTCTCATGAACCATATCCACAATGAGGGTTTCTTGTGCCGCTGTAAATATGGCAACCCTCCCACCTCTATGTGGCATTCTTTCAACTCTAAAGAAAGAAACATGTGTTTTCAATTGACATGTTTTACAATAACAATTGATTTGAAACCAATAGACTACTTTCACAGGCTTGTAAAACTGTATTGTGACAAAGAAAGCAATAGAGTACAATACCTGTTGTGTTGTCTGAATGCCCTGATAATGGTGGCCACGGTGAACCTACTCAGGTTTGGACGGACTCTTAGTCCTGCTTCAGCCATTGTCATGCCATGGACAATGACATGGTCAATGACTGTTGCTCGCATCTCGTCCGTAATGATGGTGCGAGGTTGTCTTGCTCTCCCTCCTGGACCTTGTCCTCTCCCTCCTGGACCTTGTCCTCTCCCTTGTTGGCCTCCTCCTCTTCCTCGTTGGCCTGCACCTCTTCCTCCTCTGATTTGAACTCCACTTCCTCGTTGGCCTGCTCCTCTTCTTCCATGGCCAGCTCTTCTCCCTCCATGGTCAGCTCCTCTCCCTCCTCTGACTCGAATTCCTCTTCCCCTGACTCTGCCTTCATCCATTGTGTTTGTTTGGAATCTTCAGCAAACTGTGCACTCTGAACTTGCTTTTATACATGTGGTCACAGCATTAGCAACAAGTGTCTTCAATTTTGAGTCGTTGTGTGTAATTAATGACGCCAGGTGTGTTCATTGTGTTCAAATAATGTTGACTGTGGCAAGCATTTTGCATCACATGAGCTTTCATTTGAGAATATGAGCAGAGTTCTTTTGCAACTTGTGTTTTAGCAAGTAAAAATGTGTTTAGATTTATGAGAACAGAGGATTGTGTTTTGTGAATTGTGTCTTCATGTGAAATGTGTTTATGATATTGGCAAATGATGGCTAGATTTAGTAAATGTGTTTAGACAACTGGTCATTTGGTTTAGAGGATTGGCTTTTGTGTTTTAGCATTTGAGAAAAACTGTAATGTATGAGGTGAGGAATATGTGTGAGAGGTGTGGAACCGAGTGCGTGAGGTGAAGAACCGAGTGTGTGAGGTGAGGAATAAGTGTATAAGGTAAGGGACTGAGTGTGTGAGGTGAGGAATAAGTGTATAAGGTAAGGGACTGAGTGTGTGAGGTGTGGAACCGAGTGCGTGAGTGAGGAATTAATGTATGAGGTGAGGAATATGTGTGAGAGGTGTGGAACCGAGTGTGTGAGGTGAAGAACCAAGTGTGTGAGGTGAGGAATAAGTGTATGAGGCGAGGAACCGAGTGTGTGAGGTGAGGAATAAGTGTATAAGGTAAGGGACTGAGTGTGTGAGGTGAGGAATAAGTGTATTAGGTAAGGGACTGAGTGTGTGAGGTGTGGAACCGAGTGCGTGAGTGAGGAATTAATGTATGAGGTGAGGAATATGTGTGAGAGGTGTGGAACCGAGTGTGTGAGGTGAAGAACCGAGTGTGTGAGGTGAGGAATAAGTGTATGAGGCGAGGAACCGAG
This sequence comes from Neoarius graeffei, assembly GCF_027579695.1. NCBI lineage: Eukaryota > Metazoa > Chordata > Actinopteri > Siluriformes > Ariidae > Neoarius > Neoarius graeffei. Next base: position 2,466,116 of record NC_083588.1, read on the forward strand.
TGTGTGAGGTGAGGAATAAGTGTATAAGGTAAGGGACTGAGTGTGTGAGGTGAGGAATAAGTGTATAAGGTAAGGGACTGAGTGTGTGAGGTGAGGAATAAGTGTATGAGGCGAGGAACCGAGTGTGTGAGGTGAGGAATAAGTGTATAAGGTAAGGGACTGAGTGTGTGAGGTGAGGAATAAGTGTATAAGGTAAGGGACTGAGTGTGTGAGGTGAGGAATAAGTGTATTAGGTAAGGGACTGAGTGTGTGAGGTGTGGAACCGAGTGTGTGAGTGAGGGATTAATGTATGAGGTGAGGAATATGTGTGAGAGGTGTGGAACCGAGTGCGTGAGGTGAAGAACCGAGTGTGTGAGGTGAGGAATAAGTGTATAAGGTAAGGGACTGAGTGTGTGAGGTGTGGAACCGAGTGTGTGAGTGAGGAATTAATGTATGAGGTGAGGAATATGTGTGAGGTGTGAATGAGGTGTGGAACCGAGTGCGTGAGGTGAAGAACCGAGTGTGTGAGGTGAGGAATAAGTGTATGAGGTGAAGAACCGAGTGTGTGAGGTGAGGAATAAGTGTATGAGGTGTGGAACTGAGTGTGTGGGTGAGGAATTGCAGTTTTTTTCAATTGCTTACACACAAAACCTTTATATATTACACTATTTCTAAACTCTGTCACTCAAACTTCACAACTCCACCTCAAATCAGCAAAACCATAAACTAATTCTCAGCCTTGACACAGTTTTCAATTTAGCTATTCACTTTCTGCAAATCAATACACACAATTCTCTACCTCTCATCTCATTATCTCTAGCCGCTTTATCCTGTTCTACAGGGTCGCAGGCAAGCTGGAGCCTATCCCAGCTGACTACGGGCGAAAGGCGGGGTACACCCCGGACAAGTCGCCAGGTCATCACAGGGCTGACACATAGACACAGACAACCATTCACACTCACATTCACACCTACGCTCAATTTAGAGTCACCAGTTAACCTAACCTGCATGTCTTTGGACTGTGGGGGAAACCGGAGCACCCGGAGGAAACCCACACGGACAAGGGGAGAACATGCAAACTCCACACAGAAAGGCCCTCGCCGGCCCCGGGGTTCGAACCCAGGACCTTCTTGCTGTGAGGCGACAGCGCTAACCACTACACCACCGTGCCGCCCAATTCTCTACCTAACACACAAAAATCTAACAGGAAGTAACTTGAGTTCCTATTTCAAACACAACCAATCAAAATGCCACACTTATTCCTCAGTGCCTCAGACTATGTCCTCATATGTGCAAACAATAATTGCTTTAATGAACACCAACCAATCACTGCCTGTCATAGGCCTATAAACAGGGTAAAGGTCAAGTTATCAGTCTTGAACAATGGATAACAACAATGCAGAGAGAGCCAGGGGAGCCAGAGGAAGGCACAGAGGACGACGAGGAGTTCGGGTTCGTGGAGGACGCTTTGGAAAGGGAGCAGGAAGAGGACGAGTTGAAGGAGGAAGGGACAAAGAACCAAGAAGAATAGTCTCTGATGAGATTAGGGCTACTCTGATTGATCACGTGATCAATCATGGGTTGACCATGAGAGAGGCTGGACTCAGAGTCCAGCCCAACTTGAGTCGATTTACAGTGGCGGCCATAATTCGAACTTTTCGAAATGAGAACAGGTATGCAACAATCAACAGTACTGTAATGCACATGCACATGTAATAGCCATTCCTGCATAGCTGTAAAATACATGTATACTATTGTAGCTCCAAGCATCCATTTTACTGCACTACACTGTATGAATGGTCACAGGGCAGTACAACCTTGACTTTATACAGCACTCTTACAGTACTACTGTATTTCTGAATTTTCTAGAGTGGAAAGACAACAGCATCATGGAGGACAAGGTCGTATATTTTCACAAGAGCAGGAGACCGCAATTGTGAATATGGTTTTGGCAAATAATGCCATCAGAATCTGTGAGATTCAAAATCATATTTTGGAAGCCATCACCATATTCAACAATATTGATGCTGTTAGTCTATCTACGATACATCGGGTCCTCCAGAGGAATCAGTTACGGATGAAGCAGCTGTACAGGGTCCCATTTGAAAGGAACTGTGACAGAGTCAAGAACCTGCGGCGTGACTATGTGGAGGTACAGTATGTACATAACACTGCCAGTACATCAGACTTTCACCTGCTGAGACAGACTATTGTATTGTGCGTATCCTAATCTATTCTTTTGTCCAATACAGAGAATTTTGGAGATGGATGCCCACCCCATCCTCCATGAATACATTTATGTGGATGAGGTGGGATTCAACCTCACAAAGTCAAGACGGAGGGGGAGAAACATTATTGGACAGAAGGCACTTGTCAATGTCCCAGGCCAACGTGGAGGAAATGTCACCATGTGTGCCACCATAACGCAGAATGGTGTCCTGCACCACCATGCAACACTTGGCCCCTATAACACTGGTCATATCCTAACATTTCTGGACAATATTCATGGTATTCTTGCTCCAAAGAAAGAGAATCCAGAACAGGCAAGATTTGTGGTTATATGGGATAATGTCAGTTTTCATCGCTCCCAGCTGGTCCAAAATTGGTTTGTCAACCATCCCCATTTTTCTGTTGTCAACCTGCCTCCATATTCACCATTTCTTAACCCGATCGAAGAATTCTCCTCAACATGGTGTTGGAAAGTGTATGATCATCGTCCCTATGCCCGCCTTACACTTCTCCAGGCAATGGAGGAAGCATGTGGTGACATTGATGCTGCTTCTATCCAAGGTTGGATACGCCACACAAGACGATTCTTTCCTCGATGTTTGGCAAGAGAAAATATAGCATGCGATGTTGATGAAATATTGTGGCCAGCCCCAGCCCGGAGGAGAGATTCATCCTAAATACACACCCAACTTGCTCTCCCCATCAACACACACACACACACACACACACACACACACACACACACACACACACACTTTTTCATAAATGTCTATTTTTTGGTTGCTGTATCACCATATGTGGTGGTTGGTGCACTTTGCTTTCTTTTTTTCTTATATGCTGTACAATACTGCGTTCACAACAGCAACCGATTTATTCAGAAAATGTAATATTTTTGATTCCAATATTGCTTGTGTTGACTTCTATTTGCATAATACTGTATTTTCATTCTTGTATGGCAATATATAAAAAAACATAAAAACAAAAGAGCTTTAGATTTAGAGCAACAGTGTGTAAATGATATACATACTTATGTGATACTGTGGGAAATGGGTTTATGATGTGAGACAAATGCTTGCTTTTGAGGTGTGTTTAGAATATTCTGAATACTGCATTTCATTTCGCAGGAGATAGGGTGCTTTTTGCATTTCGTGTGAGCAATAGTTGGATTTGTGTGTAAAGTTTTGAGAAAAAGACACAGCTTTGAAAATGTGTGTAAGCAGTTGAAAATAACTGTAATGTATGAGGTGAGGAATATGTGTGAGAGGTGTGGAACCAAGTGTGTGAGGTGAAGAACCGAGTGTGTGAGGTGAGGAATTAATGCATGAAGTGAGGAATATGTGTGTGAGGTGTGAAAACGTGTGTGAGTTATAGAACCGAGTGTGTGAGGTGTGGAACCGAGTGTGTGAGGTGAGGAATGTGTATGAGGTGAGGAACCGAGTGTGTGAGGTGAGGAATGTGTATGAGGTGAGGAACTGAGTGTGTGAGGTGAGGAATATGTGTATGAGGTGAGGAACCGAGTGTGTGAGGTGAGGAACCGAGTGTGTGAAGTGTAGAACTGAGTGTGTGAAGTGAATTCAAATTAATAGTGTGCCAGTGTGTGAGAATTCAACAGTGCTTTGGTATAAAATGGCACTTAACACCATCATATTAAATAAATACCATCAGACCCATAATTTCAATACAAACCTTTTTCACTTGACAGAGAGAAGAGAAACCAGAGAAAACACACACACACACACACACACACACACCATCTAGGTATCAGTGTTTCCTAAAATAGCTGACAGTGAGAAATGAATGTCACTATATCGGCCACTCAGGTCAGAGAACAGGACCGGTGTGTGTGTGTGTGTGTGTGTATGTATGTGTGTATGTGTGTGTGTGTTGGGAGTCCTTTTGTATACAAAGTGAAGGGAGTGTGTGTTTGCATTTTATGACTATTATGCGGCTGCGGAAATCACAGAGGAGGTATGTATAATGGGGAACAGCTGTATTATGGGGGTTTGGACGGGGCGGGGCTACATGCCAGTGAGAATGAAAGCAGATTGGGCGGGGCTACATGAATATAAAGCGTTGAGAAAAATGGAATGTGTTGCATTCAATTAAACTTCAAGATCAACTTTCTGTCATGGAGGAGTTTGTTTGTTTACAGACTCGCAAACTTTCCCGTTCACTTCCACTGATATGTTCTCGATATATCTCATCTCATCTCATTATCTGTAGCCGCTTTATCCTGTTCTACAGGGTCGCAGGCGAGCTGGATCCTATCCCAGCTGACTACGGGCGAAAGGCGGGGTTCACCCTGGACAAGTCGCCAGGTCATCACAGGGCTGACACATAGACACAGACAACCATTCACACTCACATTCACACCTACGCTCAATTTAGAGTCACCAGTTAACCTAACCTGCATGTCTTTGGACTGTGGGGGAAACCGGAGCACCCGGAGGAAACCCACGCGGACACGGGGAGAACATGCAAACTCCACACAGAAAGGCCCTCGCTGGCCACGGGGCTCGAACCCGGACCTTCTTGCTGTGAGGCGACAGCGCTAACCACTACACCACTGTGCCACCCATGTTCTCGATATATGGAAAAGAAAACGTCCCACAAAAAGCTGACACTCGTCTGGGATCGTATTTGGGGGGGGGAGATGACTCCATCTTTAATAGATCCACGTAACTTCTAGTTTTGGTCTGACTCAGCACAACAGAAGTCTGGGTTTATTGCATCATCAAAGAAAATTGAGGATAAAATATTCATCAACTCATGTTTATTATTCAGGAATATGTTCCATTTGAGTGTGTGAGAGGTGAGGAACCGTGTGTGAGAGGTGAGGAGCCGCGTGTGTGAGGTGAGGAGCCGGGTGTGAGGTGAGGAACCAAGTATGTGAGGTGAGGAACCGAGTGTGTTCAGTGAGGAACCAATTATGTGAGTTGAGGAAGTGTGTGTGAGGTGAAGAACCATGTGTGAGAGGTAAGGAACCATGTGTGAGTTGAGGAACCATGTGTGTGAGTTGAGCAACTGTGCGTGAGGTAAGGAACTGTGTGTGTGGTGAGGAACGAATTATGTGAGGCAAGGAACCATGTGTGAGTTGAGGAACTGTGTGTGCTAGTTGAGGAACTGTGTGTGAGGTGAGGAACCATGTGTGAGAGGTAAAGAACTATGTGTGAGGTGAAGAACCGAGTGTGTGAGTTGAGGAACCGAGTGTGTGAGTTGAGGAACCATGTGTGTGAGGTGAGGAACCAATTATGTGAGTCAAGGAACCATGTGTGTGAGGTGAGGGACCATGTGTGTGAGGTAAGGAACCATGTGTGTGAGGTGAAGAACCGTGTGTGTGAGTTGAGGAACTGTGTGTGTGAGGTAAGGAACCATGTGTGTGAGGTAAGGAACCATGTGTGTGAGGTGAAGGACCATGTGTGTGAGTTGAGGAACCGTGTGTCTGAGGTAAGGAACCATGTGTGTAAGGTAAGGAACCATGTGTGTGATTTGAGGAACTGCGTGTGAGTTGAGGAACCGTGTGTGTGAGGTAAGGAACCATGTGTGTGAGTTGAGGAACTGCGTGTGAGTTGAGGAACAGTGTGTGTGAGGTAAGGAACCATGTGTGTGATTTGAGGAACTGTGTGTGAGTTGAGGAACAGTGTGTGTGAGGTAAGGAACCATGTGTGTGATTTGAGGAACTGCGTGTGAGTTGAGGAACAGTGTGTGTGAGGTAAGGAACCATGTGTGTGAGTTGAGGAACTGCATGTGAGTTGAGGAACAGTGTGTGTGAGGTAAGGAACCATGTGTGAGAGGTGAAGAACCGAGTGTGTGAGTGAATATCCTCATTTTCACAGCTGTCATTTGAAGTTGATGATACTGAAGGCTTTACTGACTCACTGACCCACGATGACTCGATGCTGAGATAAAAATAACGAGTGTCTCTTTGGTGTTCAAACAAAGTTCCACTGAAAAAGAAAGAGAGGGTCGTTCTCTTTCAGAGAGAGAACGACAGAAGACACTGATCTTCTGCCTCAAGTGAGAGTCACACCGCAGTTCTCAGCATTTCAACTGTTTGTTTAAAAAATTTCTCGCTGTTAAAAAAAGCACACTGTTGTCGTGATCATTGTTCTTGTTTCCATAGTAACAGCTCATCACAAGGATCTGTATAGCAGACGCTCCACATGAACAAACGTTTTTAAAGATTGTTGTTAACATCACAAGCTGTATTTTTTTAATCTTATTAACTTCAAGAGAGGGCGGCACGGTGGTGTAGTGGTTAGCGCTGTCGCCTCACAGCAAGAAGGTCCGGGTTCGAGCCCCGTGGCCGGCGAGGGCCTTTCTGTGTGGAGTTTGCATGTTCTCCCCGTGTCCGCGTGGGTTTCCTCCGGGTGCTCCGGTTTCCCCCACAGTCCAAAGACATGCAGGTTAGGTTAACTGGTGACTCTAAATTGAGCGTAGGTGTGAATGTGAGTGTGAATGGTTGTCTGTGTCTATGTGTCAGCCCTGTGATGACCTGGCGACTTGTCCAGGGTGAACCCCGCCTTTCGCCCGTAGTCAGCTGGGATAGGATCCAGCTTGCCTACGACCCTGTAGAACAGGATAAAGCGGCTAGAGATAATGAGATGAGATGAGAAAGTTGACACTGAGAATATGATTGGCTGGAGGAATCTCCTAACACCTAATCATATGGATGTGTTGCTTCAGCCTCATTTGCATAAACATCAAACAACATTTCGAATACTGATTTTTATTGTAACCAGAAATGCAAAAAAAAAAAAAAATCGCAGCTTTGTGTTGGTAAAAACAGTGTCAGACGATCTACCATTGTTATTGCCTTTTTGTGGGCGTGGCTTTGGGGAGAACTCAGAAAGCACACTGAAACTCTGACTCCACCTTCAAACAACATTTTTTCCCTGTTCACAAATTTCACAAATCCTGACACGCTCATGGACAAGAATGTCCAGTTTGGGGAAAAAAAGCAAGGGACTTTCCAGACGTCCTCAAATTTTGCACGATTGAGTAAACAGCTGGAGATGATCGTGATCTGCTCCAGATGTGAATCATGTTGTCGTAAAAAAGCACTTCGGAAACAATGAGATGATTCGGTCAGGATTCTGGTCACGTTAATGACGTTCGATAGGTGAGCCAAAATAACAATCCCTGAGAATATTTCATTTTCATTCAGTGGAAAAAACCAACACCATGCTGTCCCAAATGTTTGGTTAATGTTGTTACGAGAACATCAGACAAACATTTGAGGGCCCAGGATTTGTGCTGAGAAGACATCCTGATGGTCGGTGTTTTCCATCAGAAACAACATTCAGGTGTTTAGATGAATGGAAAGAAAAACATTATTAAATAAAGTACAAACTTTTTCACAACATTTTTGCGATGTTTATTTATAATTCCTTGTCATTTGCATATTAGCATCCAGTTCCACTTTGATACTTGCCATTCATCTTTCATGGTGACATTCACTCTTTTGTTTTTCCAAGGCCCCGCCCTCTGGGTGCGGTTTTCCCTCCAGGCCATAAAGCAGTGCGACTGAGCTGTACACAATGACACACAGAATATGGGTGGGGTTCCTCACTCTGGCTTCTCAATTAAATGCTCTGTGAGTTGGAGAAGATGACGAATTTAATGACTCAGTCAAACACCAAACCAGCAGCGCTCTGTGGATCAGTGGGAAATTTTCTCATTCCAGTTCCGTCCATCCATCTATTTATTCAACTGTCCTTTCATCTATTTATTCTCTTGCTTTTTCCATCCATTTATCGAGTTAGTAATACACTGAGTGATTGATATATTGATCCATCCCTTCCTCCATCCATCCACTTAGTCACCAGTTCCATCCATCTGTTCATCCTCTTGCCAGTTCCATCCATCCTGCCATTGAGTCATCCTTTTGTGAGCTCCATCCATCCATCCATCCATCCATCCATCCATCCAGTTCCTTGTGGTTTGGTCCACTTAATCCAGAACCATAAGGGTTTACAGTTATATCCATCCCTCCATCCTTCCATCCATCTAGTTGCCAAGTCCATCCAACAATCCATCCATCTGCCAGTTTCATCTATTCATCTAGTTACCAGTTCCTGCTAGCCATACAGGGAGCTATCCATTAATCCATGCATCAATCTATCTGTTCATCTATTCCTTCATTTAGTTACCAGTTATAGCCATCACTCTATCCATTTAATTCATCTAGTTACCAGGTCCATCCATCCATCCATCCATCCATCCATCCATCCATCCATCCATCCATCCATCCAGTTTGCCAGTTCCTTGTGGTTCAGTACACTCTTTAATCTAGAACCCTAAAGGCTTTCCAACTTGTCTGTCTGAGGGATCCATCCATCCATCTAGCTACCAAAAACATCCATCCATCCATCCATCCATCCATCCATCCATCCATCCATCCAGTTCGCCAGTTCCTTGCGGTTTGGTTCACTTCATCAAGAATCATAAAGGTTTACAGTTATATCCATCCCTCCATCCATCTTGTTGCCAAGTCCATCCAGCAATCCATCCATCTGCCAGTTTCATCTATTCATCTAGTTACCAGGTCCATCCATCCATCCATCCATCCAGTTTGCCAGTTCCTTATGGTTCAGTACACTCTTTAATCTAGAGCCCTAAAGGCTTTCCAACTTGTCTGTTTGAGGGATCCATTCATCTATCTAGCTACCAAAGACCTCCATCCATCCATCCATCCATCCATCCATCCATCCATCCATCCATCCATCCATCCATCTGCCAGTTCTATTCATAGAGATTTATATGATGTTCTTTGAGGATTAATAATACTGTGTAAGTCAAATGAACCTCATACTGTTCATTTCTTCCGCCCATACCAAGACTTATTTTTGTGATCCTTTCAATTCCTCTCCTCTCACCACATGGATATAATGAAATAGGTGTGTCTCTGTCCTTATGTAACCCTCATGTCCCTCAGCTGGCTGAGGTCTCGCACGTTTCGTCACTCACTGCTGGCCAAACTGCTCGTACTGCATACTATATTTTGACCACCGTACATAGAAACATCCAGGAATGTAGTTTGACTCAGAGGGAAAGGAAGTGGGCTTGTTATTTTTGGTACATTTTGACTGGGATAAACGTCAGTCCAGAAACAGGAACCCGGCCACACATGCATTTCCTGTCGATACGCCGGCAGAGTACGGCGTGAGGACAGGACACACTGGGTGTGATAGTGCGCCCATCAGTGAGTGACAGTGACAGCACACAGCGCGGCCACTTTGGACTGGCAGCTCTTGAGGTAGAACTGCAGCTGTATAAACACACACACACACACACACACACACACACACACACACACACACAGCTGCATCACATCCAGGTCAATGACAAAGAAAAAGAAGCAAGCAAAGACAGCAGAGCAGCAAGGTGACACATGGTCAGAAGTTGTTGATTAATTTTCTATCACAGCAGCTCTGACAATATTAATGATTATAATCCGCCGTTGTTTCATTCTCAGGGACTCATACGGTGGTCAGTGCATGAATAAAAAACACGTGTGATCATTAATCTGGTGAAGTTTTACATCTTGAAGGAGATTTGTGACCGTAAGGAGTTTCTTTAATGTTTATTTTGTGACTTCTGACATCTTCAGGACAGAGCAGTTTACGCTTTGTGGGTTCTTGATAACACGGCAAGCCGTATTTCATTCCTCATTAAATGTAGCTGTAATTGGACAAATGGGGCAAAAGTGTACAGGTTTCGATAACAGTTCGACTATCCGTGGTGGTTTCTGGCACTGAGACCACACAGTTCACTGTGGCTCTTTACACACTGTGGGTTCGGCCTGATTGCAGAAGAACACCATCAGCTCACTACGTTGCTGTTGGTTTAAGAGGTGGAGCTCGGCAGGCGTGAAAGCAGCAGGATCCGGACACGAGTGGACTTTGTACAGCATCCTGCACTTTTTATTTATTTATTTTCACTCCAGTCTGTGATTTTTCTTTTTGAAATTACAAGAGCTTTGAGAGATGTTTCAACAAAATACACCCCAGAGTGTGCAGGCAATCAGACATGAAGCACAGTGTGTGTGAGTCATCTGGATTTGATGAAAAAATTAACTGAAGAATGAAGCTCATGCAGATTTATTGGTGGCATTCGTGACAAATAAAAACTTTAATTACTTCTTCACCGTCTCTATTTATTTAATTCACCTCTGCACAATGAACTGTAGACCCTCCTGTGGAGTAAATTCGTGGATGTGGTACAAACCTAACTTTGGTGTCATGTGGTGCAAAGAGTTGATCACATTTCATTTTGTTTCAATCTTGTTTGTATTTGAATGAAATCCAAATGAAAGATTGAACATCTGATATCTGAACCGTACTTGTCGATATGTTTTATTTTTGTTCCATAGGGAAAAAAAGAAACAAATAATAAAAATCATCTTCTTCTTCTGGCTGCTCCCGATTAGGGGTCGCCACAGCGGATCTTTCGTCTCCATTGCTCCCTGTCTTCCGCATCCTTCTCTATCACACCTTCCACTTTCATGTCCTCTCTCACCACATCCATGTATCTCCTCTTTGGCCTTCCTCGTTTTCGTTTGCCTGGCAGCTCCATCCTCAACATTCTCCTTCCAACATGCTCTGCATCTCTTCTCAGGATGTGCCCATACCATTTCAGTCTCATCTGTCTTAGCTTCATTCCCAAGCTCTCCACATGTGCTGTCCCTCTGATGTGCTCGTTCCTTTTCCTGTCCAACCTCATCACTTTCATCGCAAACCTTAACATCCTCAACTCCGCCACCTCCAACTTTGCCTCCTGTCTCTTTGTTAAGGCTACGGTCTCCAATCCATACATCACAGCTGGTCTCACTACTGTCTTATACATCTTACCTTTCACTTCTGCTGGGACTTTCCTATCACACATGACTCCCGAACTCCTTCTCCAACTGCTCCACCCTGCCTGCGCTCTCTTTCTCACCTCACTATCGCAGCCCCCATTTTCCTGCACAGTTGACCCCAGGTACCTGAATTCACCAACTTTCTTTATGTCTACTCCTTGCATCTTCACTACACTCTCATCCCCATTCTCATTGATGCGCATGTATTCTGTCGCTCAAATAATACAACAAACAAACAAATAATAAAAATAATAATCACAAACAAATAATAAAAATAATAATCACAAATTACAACTGTTTTTGAGCGCGAATCTGTCATGATGAAATCAGCGTGTTGTTATGAAATTAAAAACAGACTGAAACATGACAGTGATGAGGATGATGAAATACACTCACTGGTCACTTTATTAGGAACACCCCATCCGCCTGCAGCTGTTTGATGCAGTTCTCTAATCAGCCGATCCCTTGATGCATAAAATCACGCAGATACAACTCAAGAGCTTCAGTTAATGTTCACAATGTTCAAACATCAGAATGGGAAAAATTGTGATCCCACATTTTGTGTGACTTTCTTTCACTGTGACACGGGTGTTGGTTTGAGCCAGATAGACTGCTGGTTTGAATATTTCAGAAACTGCTGATCTCCTGGGGTTCTCACACACAAACAACAGTCTCTAGAGTTTATACAGAATGGTGCCTCATCTCGTCTCGTCTCGTCTTCTTCCGCTTATCCAGGGCCGGGTTGCGGAGGCAGCAGTCTGAGCATGGAAGCCCAAACTTCCCTTTCCCCAGACACCTCGGCCAGCTCCTCGGGAAGAACACAGAGGCGTTCCCAGGCCAGCTGAGAGACATAGTCCCTCCAGTGTGTCCTGGGTCTTCCCCGGGGCCTCCTCCCGGGGGGACATGCCTGGACCAGGGAGGCGTCCAGGAGGCATCCGAAAGAGATGCCCGAGCCACCTCAGCTGATTCCTCTCGATGTGGAGGAGCAGCGGCTCTACTCCGAGCTCCTCCCGAGTGACTGTGCTTCTCACCCTATCTCTAAGGGAGCGCCCAGCCACCCTGCGAAGGAAACTCATTTCGGCTGCTTGTATCCGCGATCTTGTTCTTTCGGTCATTACCCAAAGCTCATGACCATAGGTGAGAGTCGGAACATAGATCGACCAGTAAATCGAGAGCTTCTCCTTTTGGCTCAGCTCCTTCTTCACCACGATGGACCGGTAAAGTGACCGCATCACCAATCCACCTGTCAATCTCACGCTCTATCCTTCCCTCACTCGTGAACAAGATCCCGAGATACTTAAACTCCTCCACTTGAGGCAGGACTTCTTCACCAACCTGGAGAGGGCAAGCTACCCTTTTCCGGTCGAGAACCATGGCCTCGGACTTGGAGGTGCTGATTCTCATCCCAGCCGCTTCACACTTGACTGCAAACCGCCCCAGTGCATGCTGAAGGTCCTGGTTTGAAGAAGCCAACAGGACAACATCATCTGCAAAAAGCAGAGATGAAATCCTGTGGTTCCCAAACAGGATTCCTTCTGGCCCCTGGCTGCACCTAGAAATTCTGTCCATAAAGGTTATGAACAGAACCGGTGACAAAAGGCAGCCCTGCCGGAGTCCAACATGCACTGGGAACAGGTCTGACTTACTGCCGGCAATGCGAACCAGACTCCTGCTTTGTTCGTACAGGGACCGGACAGCCCTTAGCAAAGAGCCCCGAACCCCATACTCCCGAAGCACCCCCCACAGAATACCATGAGGGACACGGTTGAATGCCTTCTCCAGATCCACAAAGCACATGTGGACTGGTTGGGCAAACTCCCATGAACCCTCGAGCACCCTCTGAAGGGTATAGAGCTGGTCCAGTGTTCCGCGACCAGGACAAAAACCACATTGTTCCTCCTGGATCCGAGGTTCGACTACTGGCCGAATTCTCCTCTCCAGTACCCTGGAGTAAACTTTCCCTGGGAGGCTGAGAAGTGTGATTCCCCTATAATTGGAGCACACTCTCCGGTCCCCTTTCTTAAAAAGAGGGACCACCACCCCAGTCTGCCACTCCAGAGGCACTGTCCTCGACCGCCACGCAATGTTGCAGAGGCATGTCAGCCAAGACAGCCCCACAACATCCAGAGACTTGAGATACTCGGGGCAGATCTCATCCACCCCCTGTGCCTTGCCACCGAGGAGCTTGCTAACCACCTCAGTGACTTCGGCTTGGGTAATGGACGAGTCCACCTCTGAGTCATCAGCCTCTGCTTCCTCAATGGACGACGTGACGGTGGGATTGAGGAGATCCTCGAAGTATTCCTTCCACTGCCTGACAATGTCCCCAGTCGAGGTCAACAGCTCCCCACCCGCACTGTAAACAGTGTTGGCAGAGTATTGCTTCCCCCTCCTGAGGCGCTGGACGGTTTGCCAGAATTTCTTTGAGGCCGACCGATAGTCCTCCTCCATGGCCTCATCGAACTCCTCCCAGTTCTGAGTTTTTGCCTCCGCAACTGCTCGAGCTGTGGCATGCCTGGCCTGCCAATACCCGTCAGCTGCCTCAGGAGTCCCGGAGGCCAACATGGCCTGATAGGACTCCTTCTTCAGCTTGACGGCATCCCTTACTTCCGGTGTCCACCACCGGGTTCGGGGATTGCCACCACGACAGGCACCGGAGACCTTGTGGCCACAGCTCCAAACAGCTGCGTCGACAATGGAGGCAGAGAACATGGTCCACTCAGACTCAATGTCCCCTACCTCCCTCAGAAGCTGGGAGAAGCTCTCCTGGAGGTGGGAGTTAAAGACCTTCCCGACAGAGTGCTTGGCCAGACGTTCCCAGCAGACCCTCACCATACGTTTGGGCCTGTCAGGTCTGTCCAGCTTCCTCCTCCGCCAGCGAATCCAACTCACCACCGGGTGGTGATCAGTTGACAGCTCAACCCCTCTCTTCACCCAAGTGTCCAAGACATAGGGCCAGAGATCCGATGAAACGACAACAAAGTCGATCATCGACCTCCGACCTAAGGTGTCCTGGTGCCACATGCACTTAAGGACACCTCTATGCTCGAACATGGTGTTCGTTATGGACAAACCGTGACTAGCACAGAAGTCCAATCACAAAACACCACTCGGGTTCAGATCGGGGAGGCTGTTCCTCCCAATCACGCCCCTCCAGGTATCACTGTCGTCGCCCACGTGAGCATTGAAGTCCCCCAGTAGAACAATGGAGTCCCCAGTCTGAGCACCTCTCAGTACCCCTCCCAGGGACTCCAAGAAGGCCGGATACTCTATACTGCTATTCAGCCCGTAGGCACAAACAACAGCAAGACCCCTCTCCCCGATCTGAAGGCGCAGAAAGGCGACCCTCTTGTTCACTGGGGTAAACTCCAACACATGGCAGCTGAGCTGGGGAGCTATAAGCAAGCCCACACCAGCCTGCCGCCGTTCACCATGGGCGACTCCAGAGAAGTGGAGAGTCCAGCCCCTCTCGAGGAGCTGGGTTCCGGAGCCCAAGCTGTGCATGGAGGTGAGCCCGACTATCTCTAGCCGGTACCTCTCAACCTCCCACACAAGCTCAGGCTCTTTCCCCCCCAGCAAAGTGACATTCCATGTCCCAACAGCTAGCCGCTGTGTTCAGGGATCAGGTCATCGAGGCCCCTGCCTTCAACTGCCGCCCAATCCACACTGCACCAATCCCCTACGGCTACCTCTGTGGGTTTTGAACCCACAGTAGGTCGGGCCCACATCACCGCTTTGGACTGCGCCCGGCTGGGCCTCGCCCGGCCACCAAGTGCTCGCATATGAGCCCTAACCCCGGGCGTGGCTCCAGGGTGGGGCCCCAGCTGCGCCATACTGGGTGACGTCACGGTCCTTGATCGATTGTTATCCATAAGTAGTTTTGGTGAACTACTCTTCGTCTGGCCTGTCACCTAGGACCTGTCTGCCTTGGGAGACTCTAACAGGGGTGTAATGCCCCCGACAACATAGCTCCTAGGATCATTCAAGCACACAAACCCCTCCACCACAATAAGGTGGCAGTTCTAGGAGGGGCCAAAAACAAAAAAACAAACACTGAGTGAGTGACAGTTCTGTGGGTGGAAACAAAACAAACGCCTTGTTGATAAGAGAGGTCAGAGGAAAATGGACAAATCTGAGGTGGTTCGAACTTTTTTATACCAGGAAGGATATAGTAGCTCATATAATCACTCTTTACAACCGTGGTGAGCAGAAAATCATCTCAGCATGAAACAGCAGAACAGAAGAACACACTGGGTTCCACGTCCACAGCCAAGAACAGGGAGCTTAGAATCAAGAACACACTCCTATTAAAGTGGCCGATGAGTGTAGTTTGTAATAATGAATTTAGTATTGCTTACTTATTGACTAATTTAGATATTTATTGTTGTATGTATTTATTAATTGATTGATTTAATTTTGACTAAATGGCATTCTGCACTTTTCTCTTTTCATTTTTTTCCCTTAAAAACCCCCAAACACTTAATCATAAAAATAATTCTCAACTCCAAAGACAGACGGTGTGAAGTAGAGACAGGTCACAGGCTGAAATATAAACGTGGCAGCAAATAAAATGCCCAGTATGGTGCCAGTATTCTATCAGCCCCACCCCTTTGATAACAAGAGCCGATTTCTTGTTAGTAAAAACATAACAAGAAATGTCGTGATGTCCTTTTGCTGTCTCAGCTGTCAGATGGAAATCAAGGCTCCTGTGTATCACTTTTTGCTCCGTTGTGACTTTACATGAAGGAGACGATCTGACTGTAAGAGGAGTGAAGAGCCGAGCCAGCCATTAACTCAACCCTCCGCAACACCATCTGCATCAAGTGACTTTAAACAAATAGAACAAAGTTGAAAGGTCAATTATCTGGAAAACTTCTCTGGAAAACAAAGAGCTGTTCTGTGTGGGATCAAAGAGGAACATCGCTGAGAACTTGAATCAAACCTGTATTGTTTGCTTTTCCTCAGAATAATAAGTTGAATATAAACTCTGAATGCTGACTCCGCCCTCTCCTCCCGCTCCATGATCATTTGTGTCATTGATTTTATTTTCCGCTGCGTGTTTATAGCTACAATTCTTCCTGTGCTGCTGATTTTCCAAATCCTGTGAAGTGAATGTTTTAAATCATTCCAGTTGTTTTATCGCATTCCACCTTTGTAAGTCATTAGTTACTTTCCATTACATTAATTACAGTACAGGCATTTAGTAGACAATCTTATCTAGAGCAACATCCAACACACCCAGAGTAGCCTGGGGGGCAGTTGGGGGTTTGGTGCCTTGCTCAAGGGCACTTCAGCCATTCCTGTGAGTCCAGGGAATTGAACTGGTGACCTTTTGGTCCCAAAGCTGCTTCTCTAGCCATTAGGCTATGGCATCCCCAGTTAATAATGTTAATAATGATTCGACATTTAAGTGGCCTAAACTCGCCAAATTTTATTACATGAGTCTCAGAGTTTACGTGTGAAATCAAGAAAACGGGTTACGTTCAATTTAACAGAAAAAACCCCCCAAGAAGCTGCCACACGTTGCTCGGCGATTTAGTTGCTGGTTGTACGACTGCATGACTCACATTGATGACATCATCAAACCGCTGTTCGTGGGCAGAACTTCCTGAGCTTTCTGTCTCACTGTCTCAGCTGGAGATCCCTGTCTCTGAGACTTTCACACTGGTGTATCATGAAAAATATTCACACTCAGGAAACTTTGACCCCCATCTGACCTTTAGGGTTAACGTGCCTCTGCTAGAACCTGCCACCTGGTGCAGTCTCGTAACCTTCGACCTATTTATTCACTGAGGAAAAAGATCACCTGGTGGTCTGCTGTCCACTGAAATAAAGTTCCACCAGGTTCACGTCGTTTCCTATTCTTTGGCAGAAATAACTTCCTGTTTCCTTTTTTTTCCAGCATATCTGCTTATATCTTCCTTTAGAACACTACGAACCCTGAAAGAACCAATGAAGAATACGTCTTCGACATTTGAGAACGCTTTCTGGTCTGTCTGTAGAACCCGACAACACACTGTTTCTTTAAGATTCCAAGTCGAACCCGTTTAGGAAGCTATGAACATCTTAGAGGCCTTTTGTTGTTTTTCTGGAGGAACCCTTAAAAGTTCTGTGTGGAACCAGACAACAGTGTTTCGATATTTCAAAGCGCTCCAAATCACATGATTTTCGGAGGCGAAGAACCATTGAAGAACCCATTTATTAAGAGTGTATCAGAACACGTATCAGAACCCATTTATTAAGAGTGTATCAGAACACTTTGTCGTGTTCTACATAGAACCCTAAATGGCTCCTCCAGTGGAGCAACCAAAGAGCACATCGGGCTTCTCATTTTTCCAGTGGTTCTCTCAGGACTCCTTGGAAAATTAAAGGTTCTTAGCTTCCAAAGAAAACTGTTCTTCAAGGATTAAACACTGAGTGAGGTGTGTGATTTGCAGCTGCACTGCGATCAGAGCTGCTGTTTTAGAAAATTCATCAACACCTTCTGACCAGTCAGCCTCCACAACTCAACAGCTTGATAGAATGGTTTTTATTTTTCTCTGCAGAACTTTGCTTCTCGTGCTGAATGATGAAAGACGAGGTGAGTCAGGTTCGCATTTTGTTTTGCATTACACAAAAATGCGTTCAGAGCTGAAACCATCGTGTCAGGAAATCAAACTATGCGTGTCATTTCCTCCTGTCTGAGTGCAGATTAAGGCCAACTGAGGCAAAGTTACAGCCTGATATTAAATTCTGTGGAAAAATGGGTTTAAATTTAATTTTCTTTGTGACATGAAACATCTGATACTTAATTTGATTTAAAGTAAATCTCATTAATGACAGTTAAATAGTTCAGTAGTTCAGTGCTACAAAACTCAGTCATGAAGGCGTAGCTTCTGTGCTTCTCAGTTCAAGGTAACGGTGTGGCCTCTTTGACTCTCAGTATGAATATGGAGGTGTGGCCTTTGTGTATCAGTAACAGTAAAGCAGGCGTGGCCTCTGTGCCTCTCAGTCTAAGTTAAGGGTGTGGCCTCTGTGCATCAGTAGCAGGAAAGAAGGTGTGGCCCTTGTGCATCAGGAATAGTAAAGAAAGCATGGCCTTTGTGCCTCTCAGTCTAAGTTAAGAGGTGTGGCCTCTGTGGATCAGTAGCAGTAAAGAAGCCGTGGCTTTTGTGCGTAAGTAGCAGGAAAGAAGGAGTGGCTTTTGTGCATCAGAAGCAGTAAAGGAGGCGTGTCCTCTCTGATTTTTAAGAGGTGTGGCCTCTGTGCATCAATAGCAGGAAAGAAGGCATGGCCTTTGTGCATCAGGAGTAGTAAAGTAGGTGTGACCTTTGTGCCTCTCAGTCTTCTTTAAGAGGTGTGGCCTCTGTGCATCAGTAGCAGGAAAGAAGGTGTGGCCATTGTGCATCAGGAGTAGGAAAGAAGGTGTGCATCAAAAGCAGTCAAGGAGGCGTGTCCTCTCTGATTTTAAGAGGTGTGGCCTCTGTGCCTCAGTCGCAGTAAAGGAGGCATGGCCTTTGTGCATCAGTTACAGGAAAGAAGGTGTGGCTTTTGTGCCTCTCAGTTTAAGCTCAGGGTGTGGCCTCTGTGCATCAGTTGCAGTAAACCAGGTGTGACTGCTGTGCTTCATGAGCAGTAAAGGAGGCGTGGCCTCTTCACCTCAGTTATAGCATTAAAGAGGTGTGGCCTCTGTGCTTCCATTGCTGTAAAGGAGGCAGGGTCTCTGTGCCTCTCAGTGTAACTCTAGAGATGTAAATAGGCGTGGCCTTGATGCTTCCAATTTAAGAAGAAGGACCTCTGTGCCTCAGTAGCAGCAAAGAGGGTGTGGCCTCTGTGCTTCAGTCGCAGTAAAGTAGGAGGGGTCTCTATGACTCTCAGTCTAATTTAAAGGTGAGGCGTCTGTGTCTACCAGTCAGAATGACAGGAGGTGAGGCCTCTATTAGTCAATGTTCAAGGGAAGGGCGTGGCCTCAGCCAGTCCAGTTGAAGGAGGCGGGAACTCTTTGCCTGTTTTTTATGTTTCAAAATGTGGGAATTTTACAGACCTGTGTTGATTTTTCAGGCTCATTAGAGAGAAAGCTGGTGAACTCACACTGTTCTGGAAAGCACCTTCTCTCGCCCCCTCCCGGAAACTCAGGGAGCCAAAAACCAGTGAGTACAGGATAAGGGTTGATTATCTCTCACTGACTGCAGACATTATGTCCATATTACACACACTATATACGACAGTAAAGTCACACAGCGTCCATTTCCATGTGACAGCGAGACGTGTTTACAGATTCTCCACACGAGAACGTTCTTGTGATGAACTGGACGCAGTAGAGTGGAAAGTTTCGGAACACATCTGTGGCTTTTCAACAATTTCCTCAGTGAGTAAATCGACTGGCCTGGGCTTCCTGTCGTTCCAGTCTGAAACAGGAAAAGGCCTTACCCTTCTTCATCCGTCCTCCTTTAGCGTGGAAAAACACAAACAAACCGGCACGCTGAAACACCCGGGAGAATTGAAGAATGAGGGAAGAAAAATATGTGGGGAGATTGTGGCTTTTTAATGCATTTCACTGCATGAATGGATTGGATTCGTTAACTTTTTTTGGTCACGCCCCCAGTGACGTCTTTTTTTACTTTTACTAAGAAAGCTTTGTCCAAACTTCCAGGCTAAAGTTATTGAGCTAAAATAAGGTCTTGACATCTTATCCCGCAAAATGCACAGTATTCATAAGAACTGATCGAAAAAGATGCAGTAAAAATTGAGTTATATATATACACTTAGAATGAAACTCAGGGTGTCAAAACTTTTGAGTGGTAGTATATATCAGCTATAAAGGATTAGCAGTGGGTCAGAGCAGTGGATCGTGATCTCTAATGCTGTAGTGGGTTAAAAAATGAATCCATCAGCACTCGTCCTGTGAGAGTCCGTCACTCCAGGCTACAAAATTCCTGCAATTCAATTCCCTTACGATGTATTTTTGGGCTTTTTATTCTCGGTAAAGCTGCATTTTAATGCTTTATTAGAAATATTATGAACAATAAATAAACTATAAAACAAAACTGACCAATTAAGTTTTGTAACTGACACGAAAATCGAACAATCAAATGTACACGGAGTTTTAATGTCCTTTAAATTCATCTCATCTCATTATCTCTAGCCGCTTTATCCTTCTACAGGGTCGCAGGCGAGCTGGATCCTATCCCAGCTGACTACGGGCGAAAGGCGGGGTTCACCCTGGACAAGTCGCCAGGTCATCACAGGGCTGACACATAGACACAGACAACCATTCACACTCACATTCACACCTACGCTCAATTTAGAGTCACCAGTTAACCTAACCTGCATGTCTTTGGACTGTGGGGGAAACCGGAGCACCCGGAGGAAACCCACGCGGACACGGGGAGAACATGCAAACTCCACACAGAAAGGCCCTCGCCGGCCCCGGGGCTCGAACCCAGGACCTTCTTGCTGTGAGGCGACAGCGCTAACCACAACACCACCGTGCCGCCCTGTCCTTTAAATTGACTAGAAAAAAGCGATATTACAAACATGAATACGTTGACTGGATTTAAGGGCTCTGCGTTGTCATGGTAACATTGACGATACCACGTAACGTGCATAGCTGTCCGTTCATGTTATCTATCGCTCACTGAACATTCTCCTTCCTCAGGCTGATTTGCTTGAACAAGTTGCCAAATTTACTTTGGCAGCCGTTCAGGTACCTGCAGGAAAGTGGGAAACACTTGTGCTTGGCGCGAGCATCGGCAGGAAAGCGGAGACGGAAACGTACTCGCCAACTCGACTGATTCACGTGGTAGTCTACCGCTTTTAGTTCTAAAAAATACCACATTACAAAATAATCAGAGAACCCTGTTGGATTTGCTCTTCTGATCTCACTTCAGCTGTTTTCAGCACACGGGGAGACAAGTCCACAGCATCAGAGAGTTGTATTAAATAAAGCCGAGAGCCGACGGAACGGCGCGACAACGATGATGATGTTGAATATAAATTGTATCGCTCGATTATATCGCACCATTCCAATAGTTCTTGTTATGGTTCTTGTCAATCAGCAATGTTGTTACATGTTACAACAAATTGTGCCAGTATTTGCAAAAATCAAAGGCACTCTGGTGATCGCGAACAATGAAAACTCAGAAGAAAAAAAGATTCATAATGACAAGTTCGAGGCGACTTGGTTGTCAGATCATCCAGTATCAAAGCATCGAGGCGAGGTGAGGAACATGGATATTTTTGAAGTTTGTTGGTCCGATTTCTCCAACAACTTTCTTCGAATCTGGCCCTCAGAGCCCACGGAGCCCCCGAGAATGGCGTGACTGCGTCACACAGTCTGATCTACTGTTTTTCATTCCCTGGGTTTTGGGAAGTTTGTGTATACAGTGACGTAATGACGCGGCTCTGTGGCGGCTCTCGCCTGTAGAAAAACAAAGCTGAACCGGCACTTGGATCAGGCCAGAACCAGCACCGAGTTCATGTTAGTGGAAAAGGAGAAGATGAGGGAAAGTTTTCCTTTTCACTGTTGTCCATGTTGAAGGGTCTGTTAGAGCCGTTTCAGCACCTCCCTCGCTCTTTCTCTCTCCCTATCTCTGTCTGTCTCTCTTTCCCGATCTCTCTCTCTGTCTCTCTCTCCCTATCTCCCTCTCTCTCTCCCTCTGTATGTTGGTCTCTCTCTCTCTGTCTCTCCCTATCTCTCCCTCTGTATGTCTATCTGTATCTCTCTCTGTCTGTCTCTGTCTTTCCCTATCTCTCTCTCTGTCTCTCCCTATCTCTGTCTTTCCCTATCTCTCTGTCTCTCCCTCTGTATGTCTGTCTGTCTGTCTCTCTCGCTCTTTCCCTATCTCTCTCTGTCTTTCTGTCTCTCCCTATCTCTCTCTCCCTTTGTATGTCTGTCACTGTCTCTCCTTATCTCTCCCTCTGTATGTCTATCTGTATCTCTCTCTGTCTGTTTGTCTTTCCCTATCTCTCTCTCCCTATCTCTCTTTCCTTATCTCTCTGTCTCTCTCCCTCTCCTTATGTCCCTCTCTCTCTGTCTCTCTCTCCCTTTGTATGTCTGTCTGTCTCTCCCTCTGTAGGTCTGTCTCTCTGTCTTTCCCTATCTCCCTCTGTCTGTCTCTCCCTATCTCTCTCTCCCTTTGTATGTCTGTCTGTCTCTCCCTCTGTATGTCTCTCTCTCTCGCTGTCTCTCTCTCCCTCTGTATGTCTATCTGTCTCTCTCTTTCCCTATCTCTCTCCCTCTGTCTGTCTCTCCCTCCTTCTCTGTCTCTCTTCCTCCTACTGTATGTCTCTCTATCTGTCTGTCTCTCTCCCTTCCTCTGTCTGTCTGTCTGTCTGTCTGTCTCTCTCTGTATGTCTGTCTGTCTCTTTCTCCCTCTGTTGACCTGTCTCTCTCTCTCTCTCTCTCCCTTCATCTGTCTGTCTGTCTGTCTGTCTGTCTGTCTGTCTCCTCCCCTGCACAATTCTATTTCAGCTCCACCCTGTGTGTGTGTGTGTGTGTGTGTGTATATGGCAGTGTGTGAGTGTGTGTGTGTATATGGCAGTGTGTGTGTGTGTGTGTGTGTGTGTGTGTGTGTGTATGGCAGTGTGTGTGTGTGTATGGCAGTGTGTGTGTGTGTATGGCAGTGTGTGTGTGTGTGTATGGCAGTGTGTGTGTGTGTATGGCAGTATGTGTGTGTGTATGGCAGTGTGTGTGTGTGTGTGTGTGTGTGTATGTATGGCTGTGTGTGTGTGTGTATGTATGGCTGTGTGTGTGTGTGTGTATATATGGCAGCGTGTGTGTGTGTGTGTGTGTGTGTGTGTGTGTGTATGGCAGTGTGTGTGTGTATGGCTGTGTGTGTGTGTGTGTGTGGCAGTGTGTATGGCAGTGTGTGTGTGTGTATGGCAGTGTGTGTGTGTGATGACCTGCGAATTAGGGAGATGGCCCGGGCGTCGCTATTGCAACATCTGCAGCGAAGGAAAATTCTGTTTGCACTTGATAGCGACGCACAATTTCTCGGATTCCAGGTGAAAGGGAACGGTAAATTGGACAGTAGAGCAACAGGCTTTGGTGTGAGGTCAGACTGGCTCGATTTGAACGATCTTTGCAACCGCACCAAAATACATCTGCGGTGGGCCAAACTAGATGGCGCAAAAGTAACATCTTTTGATAACATCATAACGGACCCATTTATATATGCATGCGCAACTTACGTGCAAGGCGAAGGAGAACAGGAGCTGCCCGCAAAACCTGCGCGGGCTTTAATCCTTCATATGAAACGGTCCCAGAGCGCACAGCACTGGGCCAGCCTGAATCTGCAGGGAAAATTGACCGGTTTGACCTTTGCAGATCATGCACTGTCTCACTCTGTGCTCAGCAACTGCTCTGTTGGTGAGGACATTTTAACTTTTACAATCAAGGCTCGCCTCCAGGTCCTCCCAACAAAATATAATCTGGCTACCTGGTATCCTTCAGATCATAACCCGCACTGTATCTTTCACTGTTCCACTGGTCAAATTGAAACAATAGCACATATCTTTAATGGCTGTAGTTTTTACAAAGGACTTTACATCGCTAGGCACGACCGATTAATTGACCTGGTCTTTGACAGTATTAAAGAAATTGTAGATGAAAGAACAGACATGCATAAACACAGTGCAAATGGATTGGTTTAATACTGAAAATCATGACAATGTTCAATTGAATGACTTCCCAAATACTCCAGATAACACCATCATAAATGAAAGCAATAGAACAGTAATGATTATTGAAATAGGCTGCTCGTTTGATTTATACATGGTTACTTGTTTTAACACCAAGATGCTAAAGTATCAGACACTTGTGGAGTCAATTATGTGCCTTGGTTATAATTGCAAATTAATTGTTCTTGTATTTGGGAGCCTTGGGCATGTACATAAACTTGTCCTACGTGGGTTGCAACTGTGTGGACTATGCAAAATAAGCGCTAAGAGGCTGGTTAAATATCGCTCAATTTCTGCCATAATAGGTAGTTTGTCCATCTGGAGACGGAGATGTCATATTTATCCATAGACATTGTTAGACTAATTTTTTTTATGATCACACTTGCCAATCTACAGAGTATTTCCAATAATGTTTGGATCTGCAATCCTTCCCTGTGTGATGATCCAAATAAAAGTATTAAACTGTGTGTGTATGGCAGTGTGTGTGTGTGTGTGTGTGTGTGTATGGCAGTGTGTGTGTATATGGCAGTGTGTGTGTGTGTATGGCAGTGCGTGTGTGTATGGCAGTGCGTGTGTGTATGGCAGTGTGTGTGTGTGTATATGGCTGTGTGTGTGTGTGTGTGTGTGTGTGTGTGTGTATGGCAGTGTGTGTGTGTGTGTGTGTGTGTGTGTGTATATGGCAGTGTGTGTGTGTGTATATGGCAGTGTGTGTGTGTGTGTATGGCAGTGTGTGTGTGTGTGTGTGTGTGTGTATGGCAGTGTGTGTGTGTGTGTATATGGCAGTGTGTGTGTGTGTGTGTGTGTGTGTATGGCAGTGTATGTGTGTGTATGGCAGTGTGTGTGTGTATGGCAGTGTGTGTGTATATGGCTGTGTGTGTGTGTGTATGGCAGTGTGTGTGTGTGTGTATATGGCAGTGTGTGTGTGTGTGTATATGGCAGTGTGTGTGTGTGTGTGTGTGTATGGCAGTGTGTGTGTGTGTGTGTGTATGGCAGTGTGTGTGTGTGTGTGTGTATGTGTATGGCAGTGTGTGTGTGTGTGTGTGTGTGTGTGTGTGTGTGTGTGTGTGTGTGTGTATATGGCAGTGTGTGTGTGTGTGTGTGTGTATGGCAGTGTGTGTGTGTGTGTGTGTATGGCAGTGTGTGTGTGTGTGTGTATGGCAGTGTGTGTGTGTGTGTGTGTGTGTGTGTGTGTATGGCAGTGTGTGTGTGTGTGTGTGTGTGTGTGTATATGGCAGTGTGTGTGTGTGTGTGTGTGTGTATGGCAGTGTGTGTGTGTGTGTGTGTGTATGGCAGTGTGTGTGTGTGTGTGTATATGGCAGTGTGTGTGTGTGTGTGTGTGTGTGTATGGCAGTGTGTGTGTGTGTGTGTGTATATGGCAGTGTGTGTGTGTGTGTATATGGCAGTGTGTGTGTGTGTGTGTGTGTGTGTGTATGGCAGTGTGTGTGTGTGTGTATGGCAGTGTGTGTGTGTGTGTGTGTGTGTATATGGCAGTGTGTGTGTGTGTGTGTGTATGGCAGTGTGTGTGTGTGTGTGTGTGTGTATATGGCAGTGTGTGTGTGTGTGTGTATATGGCAGTGTGTGTGTGTGTGTGTATATGGCAGTGTGTGTGTGTGTGTGTGTGTGTGTGTGTATATGGCAGTGTGTGTGTGTGTGTATGGCAGTGTGTGTGTGTGTGTATATGGCAGTGTGTGTGTGTGTGTGTGTGTATGGCAGTGTGTGTGTGTGTGTGTATATGGCAGTGTGTGTGTGTGTGTGTGTATGGCAGTGTGTGTGTGTGTGTGTGTGTGTGTGTGTGTGTGTGTGTGTATATGGCAGTGTGTGTGTGTGTGTATGGCAGTGTGTGTGTGTATATGGCAGTGTGTGTGTGTGTGTGTGTATGGCAGTGTGTGTGTGTGTGTGTGTGTGTGTGTATGGCAGTGTGTGTGTGTGTGTGTGTGTGTGTGTGTATGGCAGTGTGTGTGTGTGTGTGTGTGTGTGTGTATGGCAGTGTGTGTGTGTGTGTGTGTGTGTGTGTGTGTGTGTGTGTGTGTATATGTGTATGGCAGTGTGTGTGTGTGTGTGTGTGTGTGTGTATATGGCAGTGTGTGTGTGTGTGTGTGTGTGTATGGCAGTGTGTGTGTGTGTGTGTGTATGGCAGTGTGTGTGTGTGTGTGTGTGTGTATGGCAGTGTGTGTGTGTGTGTGTATGGCAGTGTGTGTGTGTGTGTGTGTGTGTGTATGGCAGTGTGTGTGTGTGTGTGTATATGGCAGTGTGTGTGTGTGTATGGCA